>NC_050524.1:28564543-28588571 GCF_002922805.2 Oryzias melastigma | reverse complement strand
TTTTTTTTAACATGTTCTTGTAGCATTTTTCTCATAATGGAGAACATATATAAAATAATATAAGATTAAAACTGCATTTCTGAGTATTTCTTAATTCAAAACCCTATGAATCAGAAGCAGGTAAAAAAATAAAAACCGTTTTGAAAAACCTCTTTTGTGACGTAGCAGCTGAAGTGAGCGGGCCTAAGTCTCCTTGCTCTGCTCCAATTCTGAAGCATCATCTTGTAGATAAATAGATCCATTAAACGTTGATGAACGTCTTTATTTTCTCGTTTGAGCTGGTATCTGGATCAAAACTGTACGGCTGGATAGATTTGATATTGCTCGCCATTATTGTTGTACCGCTAATGTTAGGTTGATGTGAGGAGGAGTAAGCTAACAAGACAGAGTCTAAACAAGGGGATGATGGGCAATGAGTGCAGGCTTACTTCCCACTAACAGTCCCGCCCACAACTTAGAAGCAAAGTTCTGATGAACTCCTACATCTCTGCAAAGAATAAGTCCTACAAAATCTAGTTGGAGTGGGACTTTATGGGAAAATCTATATTCAATTTTAATGGATCCTATTTTACAAAAAGTAAACTTTATCTTCAAAAGAGAAAACTAAAACAAATATCAGACACCCGTTTCAGCCTCGTACAGACCAGTCTGTTAAAATATTGTCTGACATTAAAGCGGTCCATGGCCTGAAAAAGGTTTGAGACCACTGATGTTGAGGAAGAACAAAGAGAAGGTTCGTGGAGGTGGTGAATGAAGAGGTGAAGGCAGGTGACTCGCTGTGGCGACCTCTGAAAGGAGCCGAACGACAAAGAGGAACTGTGACTAACTTCAATGTTGCACAAAATGTTTGTTTCCTTAGATTTACTTGTATTTCTCAATTCTGTTTTATTTTGTAAATCTCAGGTTTTATATTCACAGTCAGATTTAAATCAGTTCCTAAAGATTTGACGTTTTAATCACCAATAACAGAACTCTGTTCAGTTGATTACTGAATTTGTTTTGATCTGAAATAACGTTTCTTCACTGTGCCTCTTGTCAGATGTGGTCACAAGGAGGCAGTGTTCTTCCAGTCACACAGTATGAAGGCTGAGGTAATGAACTCCAATTTATGACCTCTACCAAAACTGTTCTACTTTCATACTTTAGCAGACAGCTTGTTGTTGTCAGCAGGAACTTCCTGTTTAGTCTTTTGTTTCGGTTGCATTTTATTTAGCAGCATCACAACCACACTGATTTTAATAAAACCTGCAAACAAACTTAAAAACCACAATATTTACAGCCGTTCAGATCTGGACGGTTTTCTAAGAGGCTGGTCATTCTAATTTTACTTAATTTGGGTTGTAAAAGTGCGTTCAGCCTAATTATAATGCAAATGCCTTTTTGTGATTTAAGATTTAATTTCCCTAAAACCAGAATTTATCTTATGGTGTGTTTTCTTTTTTCTTTTTTTAATTTTTTTTTGCACAGGATGCGATGCGATTGTACTACGTCTGCACAGCCCCTCACTGTGGACACCGGTGGACGGAGTAAACGCTGGGAGAAAAAGAAAAGCTCCTGCCAGGACATAGACCATCCATTCACATGTTTTGCAAAGAATAGTTCTAGTTTCATCTAGTGGTTATGACCTGCAGTTTATAATTGTGTCTGATTTCAATAAAAAATGAATTTTCTATTTAAAAAAAACTATCTCTTGAGTAGTGATTGAAATGTTTGATTTCATGCTCATTTGCATCCTCTTTGGTCAGTTTTGATTTTTGGGTTATTAAAAATATTAAACGTTGATGTTCTGCAGCTACAAGGTGCCATGATTTAACCACGCTGCCTTTGAGAATTGTGTAAAGAAATTGTTAAAGAAGAATTAGCTTATCTAACTGTACAACTATGTATTTGAATAGAGTTCTGCCAGATAGGACTGGGGGACAGGTGGGGGTGAAGTCCACAACCAAGACAAGCCAGAGGCGAGGTCCACGGCCAAGAACTGGAGCACAGACGATCCACCAGGAATGTCTCCCACACTGACATGACGAGCCAGAGGCGAGGTCCACGGCCAAGAACTGGAGCACAGACGATCCACCAGGAATGTCTCCCACTCCGACATGACGAGCCAGAGGCGAGGTCCACGGCCAAGAACAAGAGCACAGACGATCCACCAGGAATGTCTCCCACACCGAGATGACGAGACAGAGGCGAGGTCCACGGCCAAGAACAAGAGCACAGACGATCCACCAGGAATGTCTCCCACTCCGACATGACGAGCCAGAGGCGAGGTCCAAGGCCAAGAACAAGAGCACAGACGATCTACCACGAATCCTGACATCTCTCCTGCTCCCTCGGAGGGGATTGGGAAAGAGGAACAACACATGAATCACACTGCACCAACCCAAAGCACAGAGAACTAAATAAAATAATACTGGTGAAGTAAATGAGAATTGAGAACAGAACCCCAGAGCTGATGCGGACAATAACGATGGTAAAAAATCTCAAATTTCTAGCGTATCAGTAAATTGTTGTGAATCCGGAGTGCACAAAAAAATACACTTTAGAACACTTTAAAAAACATTTAAAGATGATCATAGTGGGTCTTTAACACTGGAGTTCCAGTGTTTAAGTTCTTTGATTTACTGTAATTTTTTATTAAGTAACACGATCAAGGTAATTCCAGTAGATTCTGAAGGAGAAAAGCGGCGTGAGTAGATTCTGGTCCTTCAGAATCTACTGGAGTTACCTTGATCGTGTTAACGGTTGACAACTTACCGTACATCAAAGATTTTGTGTTAAAGCTCCACCGACAACACCTCAGGTATTAAAGGGTTAAGGAAAGCTATAGTTTAAATTACACATTTTTTATCTCTATATTGTGTACTGATTGCTTTGATCCTCATCTGACTGGAAAACGCACAGATTCCCACACGAGTCACATACTTCAAAACGGAAACTCCAGCATTTGTGGTGCGTCTGGATCAGACAGCCGCTCTGCCGCGCCCGTGGGGTTTCCTTTGTTGTGACTTCTGCCGCACACTCATCGCTATGACTGTGCAGAATCTGCAGCTGCCGGTTGAGACGACACACATGCTCGTGGTGTCCTATTGAGGCCAAGAAAACTACAATGTCCCCTCCCCCTACACGAGGATTGCAGCACATGAGTTCCCTGTTGTGGGTCTGTCAGTGTCGCAGAACAAATGCTGAACTTTACATTTATGTAGAAAAGTGGAACTCGATCCGCCATTCAAATCATTTCAGAGAAACAACAACTCTGTGTCACGGTTAATGTGACACAGCTGATGCTGCTTTTGGAAAAACAAACACATAAATCTCAGTGGAAGGAAGATGGGGGTCCATCAGGGCCATGTGCGGGGACACTAGGTATTTACATATCAAGTTTTTCAACAGTTTGTTGCAGTCGTGAAATAATCTAATTTTGCATAATTTAGCTTCACAAACACTCACTGATCAGCCCACATCTGCTTCCTGATAAATTCATGTGCGTGACACATTATGAAAATGAGTCAGACATTGATATCGTTGGACTTTTCAGTGGCTTCACTGTGCTGAGCAAGAGCAGACACGCGTTTACTTTTGAAAGAACGCAAAACGGTCGGAAAACTTTTTAAACTGGCCTTAGTTGTATCAGGCTGTCACTGAGTCATATTTTAGTAAATTAATGACATGGTAGAAACTAGGGCTGGATTGATAAAATCAATTAATCCATTTAAGCTTAATAAATCAATAATAGATTCATAAAAATATACAGTAAATCTATTTAGCACATAAAGCTAAAGTACACTAGCTTGATGATAACGTTTAATGGAATGTCCCATAGGACGGCTAATGCTAACACTCAGTCGACCTAAACATTCATTGATGACAAAATCTTTATAAATTCACAGGCATGAAATTTCTGAACTCTTTTAAGGAAATATTTTTAAAGTAACCATTTGTGGTCTAAAACAGGTTTTTTGCTTATTCTTTCTTCTTCTTCTGGAATAAGGTGCACTTCTATAGCGCAATCGCCACCTAGTGGCCAAACTGAAACGTCCTCCAGGAGAAGCAGAACAATGTTTACAATGTTATGATCTGAACATTTTTGTTAGAACTCTTCTTTTGAGAAACACTTTGTGCTATTAACAATCTCATTATTTCACTAATTCATTCTAC
The DNA here is from genome assembly GCF_002922805.2 of Oryzias melastigma. Taxonomy (NCBI): domain Eukaryota; kingdom Metazoa; phylum Chordata; class Actinopteri; order Beloniformes; family Adrianichthyidae; genus Oryzias; species Oryzias melastigma. The sequence continues at coordinate 28,584,416 of NC_050524.1, read as the reverse complement.
AGTATGTGAACTTTATCAGAGTAATATAAACATATTCAAAACATATAGTTGATTATTATTGTATTTCTAAACAAATGTGTATACATGAGTAAACTCAAAATTTAATTGAAGAGTCGAAAGAATTTTTAAAAATCGGAATTGAATTGATCCAGGCTTTTGTGAATTGAATCGAATCGTTTCTGGAAATTATTATTAATACCAAGCCATAGTAGAAACTAGGGAAGTAAAAGATATTACGTAGAATATACGATACAATATATGTATTGAAAAATCGATCAGGCAGCGGGAGTAACAGCAGTATGGGTTAGAGATGTAAAAAATAGATATGTTTCAACATCGTTTGAAAACCACAGATATGAAAAGATAAAAAGTCAAAACATAGCAAATCAATCCAGACGTAAATAACCGATTTCTGGAAAAACTGCAGTTTCTCTTTCTGTTTTTTGTATTTTTATGTTCATGTGATGCAAACAAAAAGACGTCCAATCATAAGCTTGCTTCTTCCAAGTCAATACCTGAATATATTTCTCTGTCAAGTACCATGCATTATTATTTATAGCTTTAAATGCCATATGAATCAGAAATATCTAGATTTCTCTAGATGTATTGATTCGTGGACCATGTATTGAGATGTGTATTGAATCGTGTGAGAGGGAAAGATATACAGCCCTAGTAGAAACAATAAAATGTATTTATTTTAGACTTACTTGTGTAAAAATCTGGTTAGGAAACCAGGTGAGTCATGGTTTAAGGTGGCATTACCAATCGAATATTTCCTCCTAAAACTCCAAGAACTGTTTTGATTTCCATCAAGAGGTTTGTGTGAAAACTGGCTGTAGTTTTTCTGTTGCGGTGAAGGACGTTTGACCTAAAAAGAATCACACTTCCTTCTTTTTTCAAGCATGGATATTCCTCACAACTGGTTGGGCAACTGCAGACCGTCACTCTGCCAGAAAGACCAGTTGGAGAAATAAGTGTTTGCCTGCATCCACATCAAAACACCAAGAACAAGGAAGGTGTACTTTCCGAGGCTCCGCCCTCTTCACAGAACTCTGATAAGTCAGCAGGCAGGAAGCCACAACAAGCGCTGGCAGCCGTCTGCAGCCTCATGGAGCAAACAGGTATGAGGACACACCGTCTGCTCTCTGCTTGCTAGGTTTTTTCATCCTTCGTTTGCCTCAAGGTTTTCGTTTGGGTTCTTTCAGTGAATATTGTCTCGAGGCTACAGTGGGGGGCGGCCGCTCCGAAACAAAAGGAGGCCCTGAAAGGTTCAGCTCAGAGGGTTGTGATACACCACACTGCCCTTCAAAACTGCAGAGGCCTGCCGGACAGCAAGGAGCACCTCGTCAGCATTCAGAGCATGCACATGAACCAGAGGGGCTTTGATGACATCGGCTATAAGTGAGTGTTTTTGCTTCAGCTGCAGGAACTGCTCAAAGGGAAAACTTTTAGACGTAAAAACCAAATACTTTTCTGTTTCAGCTTTCTTATCGGAGGAGATGGGACTGTGTTTGAGGGTCGTGGCTGGGGAGTGGTGGGGGCGCATACCAAAGGCCATAACCAAGACTCTCTAGGAATTGCTTTCATGGGCAACTTTAACAGTAAGCCCTCCTTTTTAGTAGCTTTACCATGAATTCAGTTGTTCTGAGAGCGACTTCTTTTTTTATTTCAGGTGACAAACTGACTGAGGAGGCTTTACGGTCGGTCAAAGGGCTGCTGCTGTCTGGAGTTTCCCAGAACTACATTGACCCGGAGTTTGTCCTGTACGGACACAGAGATTTAGCTAGCACCCAGTGTCCAGGAGACAATGTTTACGCTGCTTTGTCTCACCTAAGGAGTGGCGCGTAGCTCTCAGGGAGGGGTTCCCTGACTAAACACTAACTATAGTTGCCACGCTCCCAACTTGAACTTTAAAGATGTTTGTGGAGTTGGCTGTCAAACGCTGCTGCTTCTCCCACTGCAGAGGGAGCCCTCACAAAGGAGGAAAGGAAACGGCTCCTCCTCCAGAAGAAAGAAACAACTCAGCAAAAGAAATGGGTTCTCATTTTTAACGAAGTGCAATATTTAAGTGTTTCATTTTTGCAATCTAAGTAAGCAGTGTTATTTATTTATTTAAATTTTAATTTCTTTTGATTGTATGTTTAAAAAATAAACATAACATGAAACTTTTTTTTGGATTCAAGTTTTTGAGTGGAATATTCATGTACAGTCAAAATACTGTCAGCAATGCGAGGGAAAGTTCTGCTGAACTTCACAGCTATGTGTTCTACCTTTTTTTCTAAGCCATACTATTTAAAAAAAATATTCTGGGACAGTCTTGAGATGAATCATGATGCATATTGTATCATGAGATGTGTATCTGGATACATATTGTATCCCTAGACCAGGGGTCTACAGCCCTCAACAATAAAAGACCCATTTGGGCTTGTTTCTCTGATCAAAACCTAAAGGAGCCTCATATTAAGTCTTTGGAAAATCTGGATTTTCATCCATGACCTTCTTTTCCTTTAATAAAACATATGAATTATGTCTAATTTTTGGCACAAACAAAAGCAAAAATATAAAAAAAATAGCATCTTTTTTTTAACTTTTTATCAAAACAAAAGATGCTCTGTGCCAATCAGGATCATCTCAGTGCAGCTCTGAGCAGCTAGTAACTATTGTTGTGCAGTATAAGATAATGTGTGCTTTTAACTCATAAAAGATCAAACTTTTTACCAAAGTTTTCTTTGTATATAAAATCTAATTATTCTGGAAGTAGAGTTGACCAAACAAGATGTCTTCAGGTCAACAGGATGTAAAAACCTACATAGTTTATCATCTATGTGCACCTCAGCCATCAATTTATACATTTAACTAATCTAAATTAAACTAATGCTAATTAAGTAATCCTTATTTTAAAAGAAAATCCTATCTTTTTTTCTTTTATTCATTTTTTCATTCTTTTTCCCCTCTTTGTCCTCTGCACTGGGTTTTGTTATTTAAGTTTGAGGTTGGTAGTCTTAGTTCGCAGGCTTTGTATATTTGTTTTCTTTAGATAGTTTTGTTTAGGGGGAGCTGCTGACTCTGGTGGTCGACATGGCTGGATCAGCAGTCTCCATGACTTATTTTATGTTTGGTTAAAGAGTCATGGAGAGATAAAAGAGCCACATTTGGATCTGGAGCTGCAGGTTGCAGACCTGCTCTGGACTCTTGCCAATACACACTGTGAAAAGTGAAACGTTAGATTAATTAACAAAAGTTCTGTATTTGTTACTTTTAAAATATTAGTTTTTTTTTAAATCAAATTAGATTTTAAAGTTGAGTAAACTATCAACTCAAACTTTAATATGATGAAAAATAATAATTTTAGATGTAACAAATTAGAACTTTTGTTATTGATCCAATGTTTCACTTTTTACTTTTTTGTGGTAATTCTACCACACTATGGTCACGTCTTTGCTAAATTGTTTCCACTCATAGGACTGTAATGATGGTTTGATCATTTTTCGCTGTCACCGCATGTGTTGTGTTTGCTGTGACGTCGCTTGGTTGTTTTGAAGTTCTTGTAAAATGAAGATCGATTCGTCTCATTTTGAAACGATTTTATTATAACGGTAGAGGCCGATTCAGACAGCTTGATCTGGTTTAGGAATACAATTCAATTCATTGATTTATTGCTACACCTCTAGTGTGAACAGGTGACGAGCTGCATGGATGTTCAGGTATCAGTGGATCTCCAGTGCATGACATCACTGCTGGAGCTGTGTCATCCTGCAGGGAATGCTGAATCGGTCTCAGAACAATCAAATCCTGAAATGAGAATAAAATCCAAGGAGATAAAAAGAAGCAAAAATTATCGTGAAGAAAAGTCACCTAGAGTCAAAGATGGCAGTTACAAATGTCTCCTCTGCTTATTGAGTATGTCATTTTAGATCATTAGTCAATAGGAACAACCTCTAAACAAAGATCACAATTTTAACTTACGTAATATTCTTTTTTATTTTGTTTTTCTGTGATTAGTCAGTAAATTGTTTTTTTTATTATGCCTTTTAATTAACAAAGTCGCACAAAAATGTTAATATTCACAGAAGAAAAAAATATAAAAAGTTTTAGCTTGATAAATTGTGAAATTCAAAGCCTTCACCAACGACCTGTAGGCCATGTTTCATTTTGAAGTTTACCTCTGAAAAGACTCACCTGTACATTTCCTGGGGCATCCCGAGAGTAACTGACAGTTAGTTGTGCAACTCTAAGAAATAAACTATGAGTCATTTGCTGAACAAAATACTTACAGAGATAATAGTGACTCCGGTCGTCTTTCATTCTGTTCACAGCAAATATTCAAACGCACTAAGAACAAGCTTTTTGACATCTGTCTGGAGAGGAAAGCAACAAATGCTCAAAAATTGGAATGGTGAACGTGTAATAACCTATAAAATATTTGTCTGTCTTTCTTCACTAACAAAAGATTTGTTTTATGATTGGAAAATCTTTTTTTGTTCGCTGTTCAATTTATATTTTGGTCTTGGCACGCGCCACACTGGGAGGTTTTGTGCGTAATGGCGCAAACCTTCAAATGAAGATGAGGCCTGCCTTCAGGTAAAAATGAGGCTGGGTGTCACTGGGCGTGTATTAGTGGTCATAAATGCACAGCAGGGCTCAGCGACTGTCACTCTGACAGACTCGTTCAACACAGTCGGATGGGGGAAACACATTTTTGGGGGGAGCACCAAAAACTTTTTTGTTTTTTTATTTAATTCTATGGATTTTGTTGGGAAGTGAAAAACAGCTCCAAGCTCTGGCTCTGGGAACATGCGCATTTGTCGGCGCGCAGCTTGGCCAGTGCGTCTTCAGCTCCTCTCCGCGTTGGATCAGCGGTGCGCTCCGTGACGCGCTCTCCTGACAACTCCAGACTCTTCTGAATGTGAGGTCTGCGCTTGGAGATGGAGGATCCCAACACTCCAAGTCGAGTGTTTCAAAAGTCTCCTTTCAGCATCAGCAGCCTGCTGTGGAGGAGGGATGGCGATCAAGAACCTTCCTCTATTTCCCAGAAAGCGCGCTCAACTCCGCCGGAGGAGAGCCGCCAAGAGGAGACGGATGACAGGAGCAGCCAAAGCCCTAAGACGCGCGTAAAAGTGGAGCCAGTGAAGCAAGAAAGAGTTAAGGTGGAACCAAATAAAAGCAGAGGAACAGAGGAGAGCGCAAAGCCCGAGAAACCTCCTTTCAGCTACAACGCACTTATTATGATGGCGATCCGCCAAAGCCCGGGACGGAGACTCACGCTCAACGGCATCTATGAGTTCATCATGGACAACTTTCCGTATTACCGAGACAACCGTCAGGGCTGGCAAAACTCCATAAGGCACAACTTGAGTCTGAACAAGTGTTTTATTAAGGTGCCTCGCCACTATGATGACCCAGGAAAGGGGAACTACTGGATGCTGGATCCCTGCAGTGAGGATGTCTTCATAGGGAGCACGTCTGGGAAGCTCCGGCGCAGAACCGACGCCTCCTCCAGGTTCAAACTTGGCGTCAAAAGCGGAGGGGGTCGCCTCATATCCACCACCGCAGCGACCAGCGTCACCCTGGCCGCCGCCGGTTCGTTTTACTGGCCGGTGCCGCCGTTCCTACCACTCCAAACCCCGGCGCGCGCGCCACTTTACGCAAGCGCGCAGCCACGCTTCTCGAACCACGCCGCGTCGGTGGTTTCTCAGCGGGCCCGGCTCGGCACCGGCGCAGCAGAAGCAGACCGGTTCGTGCACCAGAAGATGTCCTACATCGGAGTCAGCTGCGCGCCATCCCGGCGCCACCAGATCGGCACCACCTGCGCCGCCTTCTCCGCCTCTATCCCCGCGTGCTCCCTGCCGCTCTCAGACCCGTGTCCTTTTAACATGATCTCCGGACAAGCCAGTTACTTTTACTCCCACCAGATACCGTGCGGCGCCGCGTTCGGCGCGTGCCAGGAGGAGTGCGCCACATCCAAGACCCCGCCGGCAGAGTTTGCATCCAGGAACTCTTACCCAGACCTCAGAGGATGCTGCAGCGACTTTCCAAATTATTGTCCTCAAATGAGCTCCAACCGGCTTTGAAAATGAATCAACACTTCGCAAAACCCTAAAAATAACAATTTGAAAATGTGGTTTTGCTAACTTTAGAGGAAATTAAAAGGTAAAAATATAGCCTGCATTTTCTTTGGAATTAAACAGTTAAATTAGAAAAAACGGCTGGTGTGCAAACAATATAGTATGTTTGCATAAGCAAAAGTTTGTCACTTACAAAGAATATGCAAAAAGTTTCTTCCTAACAGCAGAAAAACAACAGCAGGGATCAGTTAATGTGTGGTCCGATCTGATCATTTCTTCAGATGTTTGTCACTTTCTCCTTTGACTGTTCTCACATAGTTTTTGCGCATGCATGCTGCCTTTTCAGGCTGACTTTGAAAATGAATGACTTAATTTGAAGTAATTTATTTTAGCCAGCATGCTAACCAACATATTACAAACCAAATTTGATTTTTTTAATGTGTGCTTCTAATCAAACTAATTGAACAAAGTTTTATTTAAAGAGCTTTAAAAGTGCGAGTTTAGTTAGAACAATTACTGTGGTAAATTGCACTGAAATTTCTCATTTGCTACACTTATTGTCCAGGTTTTTGCAACTAAAATATACTCCAATGCTAATTACCTAACATGTAATTAGACGATAAATAATGCATTTTTAATTGTGTTTTCTTTTTACCTCATTAAAGCCTTACTGTTGTTGATTGTTCTTCTTTGGCTGTGTTATTAAATGTTGCACTCTGGAGATTTGGGCCTGCACAAACTCTTTAAATCAGGGGTGTCAAACTCAATCGCACAAGGGGCCAAAACCCAAAATGCACCTTAGATCGCAGGCCAAACAGGAGAAACATTTTTTGAACCCTCTAAACATTTTTAACATAATTATGAACTAGATATATAGTATTACCTGCAATAATGCTAGTGTGAATGCTGTAAGCTGAATTTGGCTGCTGAAGATGATAGTGATAGCTGAAGATGCTGAATTTGATAGATGAAAACACTGAAGCTGAAAGCCAGCTAAAATATTAGTGAATTGCCAAATTAACCTGAAAAACAAACCAAAAAAATTTTTTTTTAACTTAGGTTAGCCAAAACAGCTAGCATATAGCTGAAAAAATACCTGAATTTCAAAATAGACAAAAAAAGGAAAAAAGCCTAAATCAACCAAAACAGCTAAGGTTTAAAAATTGGCTAAACTCCAAAACAGTCTAAAAAAACTAAAAAAAAAAAAAATCAAAATTAGCCAAAACAGCAAGCATGTACCTGAAATATTAGCTAAACTCCAAAATAGCCTAAAAAAAACTTTTAAAAAGCTGAACTTAGACAAAACAGCTAGAGCAGGTCTGCAACCTGCGGCTCCAGAGCCAGATGTGACTCTTTTATCTCTCCATGGTGGCTCTTTGGCTGAAGAAAGATATAAAATAATAGTAATTTTCAGAAAAATGAAAGTTTAGCTTCTTTTTAGCAACATGCTAACGCTTTTTTGCTATCTTTTAGTCCACTTGAGGTTAGGTTAATTTGGAGTTTAGCTAATCTTTTAGAAAAAATCCTAATGATTTCAGCTAATTTGTTATCTACTGAAGTTTTTGGGGGGATAATTTAGCTTCTATTTTAGCAACATGCTAACATTTTTGACTAATTTAGTTTACTGAGGAATTTGAGGCGATTTTGGAGTTCAGCTAGTAATTCAACAACAAGCTAGCTTTTTTGGCTAATTTGGCCTCTAATGAGTTTTTATGCTAATTTGAAGTTTAGCTAATATTTTAGCAATATATGCTAACGTTTTTTGCTAATTTGTTATCTACTGGAATTTTAATGTTAATTTAGAGTTTAGCTTTTCTTTTAGCAGCATGCTAACATTTTTGGTTGATTAATTTACTGAGGAATTTTATGCTAATTTGGAGTTCAGCTAATAATTAAGTAATGAGCTAGATTTTTCGGTAATTTGGCGTCTACTAAAGGTAAAGATACGGCTCCTTCTTGGTTTTGATCAGTAGAAAACGCGACCAAATGGCTCTTTTACTGTTAAAGGTTGCCAACCCCTGAGCTAGAGTGTAAATATTAGCTAAACTTCAAATAACTTAAAAAAATCTTACTAAACGGCAAAATAATCCGAAAAGCTAGCAGAATGCTATTTTTAAAAACTTTTAAACCGTAACTTTTCAGCATAATTATGAATAATAAAAAGGCAAGAATATTATTCCAGAATAAATCCACTTAAACCTTAAATAACTTTGAATATTTTACTCTCCATAAAAATATATTTTGACAAAATTATACAAGGTAGAAATGAGTGCAAGATACTGTAACATCGGGACATAAAGTAAAATGATGTGGAGGGCCAGATCCGGCCCCCGGGCCTTGACTTTGATACATGTCCTACAAATGAAACAATTAAAGGATTTTTTAAATCATTATGTTGGCAAATATGTTTTCTGTAATTGTGCAGCGATGCAACTTCAACAAGCAGACTTTATTCCAGTTCTTGACTCGTGTCACCCCGGACATCCCTGCCGGTTCAACTTTCTCTCACCTCTCCTTCCCATTCTCTCCAAATGCAAGAAAGTATGACAGGAGAGATTAAAGCCCCTCTCTGGACGGTTGCCTCGTTTCAAACAAAAGTCTCTTTGTTTTTGAAGAACCTGAAGCTGTCACTCTTCCAGTTAGATTTGGTTAAAGCAGACAGGCCGGGATCAGGTAACTGTTCTGTTGGCAAACTCACTGTCTACACAGACGTGAAGATTCAGAGATAGTGAATACTTGCAGTGAGAGCTGCTGTGGATCAACAGGTTTGTGGGGCCAACTGTTTTACATCCTGAGGCAGAAGTAAGGGGATACCACCAGATGCTTCTCTGCTGCATCCCGTAAAGATTGTTGTTTCATCATTTTGAGTGGCACAATTTGATTAAATGGAGACAAATAGGAATATAACACTTTATTTCCCCCAGGCAATGTGATTCTTGTATGATAAGAAGACGTTGGTGCAAATATGCTGATTTATTTGCATTTTATTTTAAATTATAATTAACAGTTTAATATAATGACTTAATTACTAGGTTGAGTTTAGGCAAGTAACACTTTTTGCATCCTTTGGTTCAGGAGTCTGCAACCTTCAACACCTAAAGAGCCATTCAGGTTGATTTCTCACCGACAACAACCCAATAGGAGACACAAAGTTTAACTTCACCATTTAAAAAATTAGGACACTGATTTATATTTATGCTATATATAAGGATAAATGTAAATGAACTGTTTTTTTTTTAAAAATTGAACATAAATATAAAAAAGAAAATAGCCTTAAGTAACTTTTGAAGGATTTTTCAAAATAAAACAACCTTATGACACAAATGATCGCCTCAATGCAGCAAATAATAGTGTGATGTTAGCACTAGTGCTGCCACAAAAAATTACTTTAATAGTCGACTAATCACTTATTATTTTTTCTGATTAGTCGATTAATCGGGTCATACGCAAACTGGATGTAAAGCACACATCTTAAGAATCATTAGCTTGAAAATCAACTATAACTAGATATAAAGCATTACCTGCACTAATACTAGTGTGAATGCTGTAAGCTGAATTTGGCCGCTGACGATGCTAGTACTCATAGCTGAAGATGCTGACATTAATAGCTAAAAACGATGAAACTGTTAGTTGAAAATGCTGAAGCTGATCGTCAGCTAAAATATTAGTTAAATACCAAATAAGCCTAAAAAACTGCAAAAAGTCTTAGTAACCCAAAACAGCTAGCATATAGCTGAAATATTAGCTAAACTCCAAATTAGTCTAAAAAAACTGAAAAATATCTTGAATTAGCCAAAACAGCTAGCATGCAGCTAAAATATTAGCTAAACTCCAAATTAGCCTAAACACAAAAAAAATCCTAAATTTGCCAAAATAGCTAGCATTTAGCTGAAATGTTTGCAAAACTCCAAATTAGCCTAAAAAACCTTAATAAATGCCAAAATGGTTCAAAAAGCTACCAGAATGCCATTATAACTTTCAACTTTACTAGACTCTGACTCCATTTAATATAAAGTAACGACTGATCGACTATTAAATTAGTAGTCGACTATTTTAATAGTCGATTAATCAACTAACTGTTTATTTTACTTTTTTGTGCGAAATTTGTAAATCTAACTACCCAAAATTAAATCAGAGCTAATTAAGCGACCCTTACTGTATTTTTCAAACCATACGGTGCACCGAAAAACTTTTAATTTGTTCCAAAATAGAAAATGCAGCTAAATTCAGGCTGTGCTTACTGACCTCAAATTGCTTTTCTGTGATAAATGGCACTCAAAAATCTATTAGTTGAACTTGTGATTCACTTACTTCTTACATTAATTTTTAAAATGTAAACTTTTTTATTTTTCTTTAACCACAGAGCCACAATAGAGGGGTAAAAAAAGCCACATGTGGCTCCGGGGCAGCAGGTTGCAGACCCCTGCTTTGGGGGATCAGAGAAACCTTTTGAACACTTCAAATAGTTTGAAATTATTCAAGGTAAAACAACAAAAAAATCCTTCTTCTTCAAAGATTTAAAAGCACTGTTTGATGTGGAGCAAAAAAATTGCACAAATGTAATAAATTCTGTTTAAATCGTTTAGTCTTTTTCACGCCTCCTTGTCTGTCACATGAGCAAAATCATTGGAGATTAATGACTACATTCCCGAACATCTACACAAAAATGCCCACTTTATTGTTACACAGCTACTGTAAAAGTGCACAGGTTCTTTCTTGGCTTCCAGTTGGCAGCATGAGGATATTTTACACTCTGGAAATCAGTCCACACACTAAACTACACACTTCCCACTCTGAACAGCACACAGGCTGCCATTATCCAGAGCAAGAAGTTTCCACAGGTAGATCTCTAACCTTTGGAGTAAGGTGGGTGGGTGTTGCACCTATAGGCGTCTACCTGTCTCTTGCCAGAAAGCCAATCTCTTAGTGATTCCACTGTTGTGTGGCATGCACCCACTATCTGTTTCTCATTCTTTCTTTCACACACACATTTCATTTCTTCAAATAATTAAACAAAGACTTAGCTCTTACTTTTCCAGTATTGTTGAGGCATCTTCAAATCTTCCATCATGTAAAGAACAACTTTTTCCAGTTTTGATTAATGTTTCTCTTTTTGTGGCAAAAAAGATAAGCAACTAAGAAAAGCAATAATAGGAAAACAGCATTACTGTATATCAGAATTACAAGTCCATCATCCAACATTTCAACTGTTAGAAAAAGTTGAGTACACTGTTTAAGTGTATTCTACAACAATTTATAGTATTAAAAGTTTACTCAACGAATATGAACAAAGACTGTTTCTGTTTGGAATTTGATTCCTTCTGTAGAACGTCACAAGTACTTATATGTGTTAGCAAAAAAAACAGAAATGTGGATTTTGTAATCTAAACAAAACACTACAAACTTTTTGTCAAAAACTGGTTATCTTTGGGACTGCTCTTCTTAATTAAAATCAAATTAGACTGACATTAGCCTAAAAAAACAAGTCTCTCTGCCTGCGATTGATCTCTTAGAACTTCAAAGAGTAAGTAGTGAAAGTTTCTATATGACTCATTAACAAAACTGTTGATGTGGAGCCTGAGACTTTGCAAGATTTAAGAAATATTATTTTTTTATTTCAGTTAAAAAACACTATTTTCTGTTCTTTAATACTGAACAATATTTTTGAAATAATTTGTTTAAAAAATACTGGTAGAATTTTTTTAAAACTACTGTTTTTCAACTACCTACTGGATGAATCAATCTGTGATATTTGGAACATGCAAAAAAAAAGGAAAGATAATTGTTGTTGCTGTTTACCAGTCAGAGGTCACAACAGACTGGACATTTGTGTTTATATCACTTCTTGACTCTGTCATCATGGGGGATAAACCTAGAATTGCAAAGAAAGTGGCCAAGAGTGGTGTTAAAGTGCTAAATATATCAAATACCCTTTATTTAATCGTTTTAATGCATTTATTTTTTACAAACACATTTTTTGTAGTTTATAAAATCATTATATGATCTCTTTGCTTTGGTATTCATAAAAGCCTTTCTTTTGGCTTCAGTAATGAAGTTACATGAAATTGATGTAAGACTACAATAGAATATTTTTAATTGATGATTACTGATTTTGTTAAAGCTGTCAAGAAAAATTAAGTAATTTGAATTTGCTTTTATTCATAATTTTTATTTGATACCGTTTTATTAGATTAAATTAAATTCAGTTATTTTTACTTTCTTTAAATCTTATTTTAATGATTACAGCTTTACTATTTCTTCTAATTGTTTCTTTTAATGTTTTATGCAAAGCATTTTGAGTTGTCTCTGTAAATGAAATATATTAAACAAATAAACTTGCCTTGCATTGAGTTGACTCGCGTAGTGACCCGGAAGTTGTTATTTTTAAGCGCGTAACCGACACCGGAAGTGTATCTCTCCACGCGACTGTCGGCTAAAACGTTGTGGACACGAAAGGCCGTCGCCCGAAAGAGGCTTTGGAACTTCACGACGCGATTTTCAAAAGCCAGGAATAATGTACGTATCTCTTATTATGTCCAAATGTTTAGGGGAATTTTACTTTTTAAGTTTAGGTACAACTCTGGAGCTCGGACTATGATTAACTAGCAAGCATTTTACCTCGAATAGGTGGAGAATCGATTTTGTGCTGTCTCTGAGTTTTTTACGTATGTTAAATTGGCTTACATTGTAATTAGTACAATAAATAATACAATATTTAAAACAATTTACGACCACAGTTAACTCGTGTGATTCAAATTAGAGCTGAAGCTTGATGAACGCGCTCTGCTAATTGCTAATGACGCTGCTAGCTTGCTAACTTCTTCATGCTTCCATTGTATGATTGCAGAATTTATTCATTCATTCGAAAGTTTAAATGTTTAAGCTTTTGCGCGTTGAGATTATCAGTCATTAGTTACATAATTATTTGTGTGAAAACTACATTTATTTTTGATTATTTTGGTTGGCTACCAAAGCTTCAAATTAGTCGCTGCTCGCGTAGCACAATGTTCAGAAATGTTTGTTTTACTGTTACCTTTATTATTTACTACTTAAAAATTAAGTTATAAAATTAAGCTATGTGCTCATTGAGGATTAAACCTTGCAGTGGGTGACATTTTTTTGTTTGTTTTAAGATATGACCCTTGTTTCAAAGTTAATGATCATTTCTGCATTCTTTGACATTTATTGTAATTTCTTCGAAAACAATAAATAGTTTTGGTAGCAGACATTTATTTTTGTGCGTTTTTCGTCTTCTTCTTGTATTTATTTATAATTTTTAGCTTATTTGTAGTGATCATAGTAAAGATTTTGAAACAAGATTAAAACTTTCCAGAATCAATTTAACAATAGCTGAAGCAGTAGAATAATTTGATTGTTTTTCTTACCCAACTGTCTTGTATAATATCTCCTCCGCCATGTTTTCTGGTTAATACATGTTTTGCATGTTTAGCTTTATTTACATTTTTGGTACTGTTCTATTTTCCAGCTAAATCACTCTACCTTTCAAATTTTCTTTGACTCATCATCTTCATGCAGTCAACAGCTTCATCCATCAGCATTCGTAGACGTTATTTTGGAGGAAATTAAGCATATTTTTAGTTGGTTCCATTTTTCAGATGTCTTGCTTAGAAATAATTTTTTGAATTAAAAAGTATGATCCTGTTAGGGCACATGAATGAAGCCAACTTTTGGATTTTACTTAAAATCAACTTGTGTGTTTGTGTAAACATTTACTTGGCGGTTTTGTAAGAAAATGTTGGGTTCACAATTGCTTTACTTTTTTAAATTTAAAAGAATAATAATGATAAAAAGTCACCAATCCAAAAAAAAACACTTCAAAAATCAATCAATCAATACAGTACATTGATGCTTTTTTGGTTGCTATTATCACTAATTCAGAACTTGTTTAAAATGCAGGAGTCTTCTAACAAAACCCAAGTCTGAGATGACTCCTGAGGAGCTCCAGAAACGAGAGGAGGAGGAGTTCAACACAGGCCCTCTGTCGGTGCTCACTCAGTCAGTCAAGAACAACACCCAGGTCCTCATTAACTGTCGCAACAACAAGAAGCTGCTGGGAAGAGTCAAAGCATTCGACAGGTATTCAATTGACATTCTAGTGTATCCTAGAGAGGTTTGAAGTTATTTCGAAATTTTATTGGAAGATGGGGAAAAATACATGCTGGTTTCACAGACCTACTTCAATAAAACTTGATGCCTTATGCCAATTAACCCATTTTATTATAAAATGTTTCAATTGCTGTTATCCAACCACTTTTAACAATCAATAAAACTCCCATTATCAAACTGCAGCATTTGTGTATTCTCCTCTGCAGTTTTTGACATTCTTTTTTATGGAATATAGAATAGAATTTTTTGGGGGGACTCTAGGTCCAAATGTCAAAACCATAAACACACATAAGACCTAAAATACGAGTAAAACACAAAATATAAACTTAAAAACTTAAGGGTTTAAAAAGGCATCACCTCTGATTTGGGGACTGGTAATGAAGAGTGCCTGATGTTGGTGAGGTTTAGAGCAATTTCATCCTAAAGCATTTTTCAGTTTGTATTTTTTGTTTAAGTATGAGAATAGACGCTTCTAAAAATTAGGGATCTCCCAATCAGAATTTTTGGCCCCCGATCCAATTCTGAATCTTATGATTTTGACACTGATTACAAATCCTGATATAATTTTTTTAACATATGAGAACGCGGGGAAAAAAAGGTTAAAAAGTGTTCCAGTTTGTTCCCTATTTTTAATCTTTAATCATTTAACACTTAAACAGCACATCTGTGAAGAAGCATTAATAATCAAGTAAAAATCTACTAGGAAAAATTGGGTAACTATTAACTAGTAAAAACAGGAAATAATTTTTGAGAGGAAGTTTGGTGACTGTAGCTTTAGGATCTGCAGAACATTTTTGATCAGATGTGATTCATGTCTTCAAATATGATGAGTTGTCATTACTAGCTCTTATCCATGTTGCTATTTATAACTTGGGTTGTTTTTGAGAGATTATTGATTTTTAGTTTTTGTATGAATCACTTTTTCCTGTAGTTGGCTCTCTGTAGCCAACTGATGCAGGAGAGCACAGTTCCCATTAAAAATACACAAAAAGCCAGTCTTTTTCTGTTGAAATGCCTATGTGGGTTGTCATTTATGTACACCTGCTGTCAAGTTTATTAAGTGTTATTGAGACTGGAAGTCTGACTCTGATTGTCGTGGTAACTTTACTGAATCTTTTTGTGCACCTCCTGCTCAAACTCGTGCCGTATTCTGCCACACTTTACACTAACAAAATGTTGTGATCCGTCCACAATGTTCAGACTTCTACTCTGGCATTTATTTGAAGTAACAAGCTTGAAATGAACAGCTCTGATCAAAATAATTTAAAAAAGAAATATCTGTCTGAAACTACGCGATCAGACCTGATATCCCATCATGTGATCATATCAAGACATCTCTATCTAAAATACTAAATATGTTTTAAAGGTTATATTTCAACATCGAGTTTTCAAACCAGGTTGTGTAATCAAATGAAATTCATAAAGTACCTATATTTTAAAAATTATAAATCATAAGCAATAAAACGGGGGGATTGAAAGACTTTGTAATATAATTTTAGTAGTTTCTGCACTGTCAGTTCTTTACCTTCTTGGTTTTTAAATGAATAAAGTAAATATGTCAGCAAATAGACTTTAGTACCTATAGATTTCATATGCAAATTCCAGTGAGTTATTAGTTACAAATGTATCTTTTAGGCAAATGACAGAAGTTTGCATTTTGTGCGTGAATTTTGTTCTCTGTTACTCAATTTAAATATATTAAAATTCTGCTTTAAATAGACTTAAAAAGGAAGGGAAGAGAAAATGTTTAGTCATGTTTTGAAATGGTGTGACATTTCTGATTCTTGGGGTGAATGTTGAATCATTTGCACCAATACTTTGATGTGTAAACATAGAGGGGTTGTTGAGTATAGATTGTGTCTGCCTTTGTTTTGAACTTGTCATTGTGTTAAACTGCTCCGTCTTTGCTGTCCTTTCAGGCATTGTAACATGGTCCTGGAAAACGTGAAGGAGATGTGGACAGAAGTCCCCAAAAGCGGGAAGGGAAAGAAGAAGTCGAAGCCGGTCAATAAAGATCGCTACATTTCCAAAATGTTCCTCAGGGGGGATTCTGTTATCGTTGTCCTCAGAAATCCTCTGATTTCTGGAAAATGAACTTTTTTTTTCTTCTAAGATTGCAAAGCAGTGGATTGACGTTTTTGTGTTGTTTGGATTAAATTAGGGAGTAACCAGTGGCTAATCTTTTTCCCCCGTTTGTTTTTTCACATTTTAATAATAAAAGCATCGACTGCTGCAGTTTCTCGTTTCCTGTTTTGCCTTCGTCTCTTCTTGCTGTTTTAAAGCTACAAACCTCAGTTCCAGAGTTGAGAAAAACTGTATTTTCAAGGACCCCCGGCCAACCCTGCTCCCCCCCCCCTCCTGAAATCCTTCCTCTCACTGCCACCCTTTAACTCTCCCTCGACAGCATCTAAGGTGTCGGGCTTGATTTCATTGGAAGCGCTCAATATGTGACAAACTGCCGTTTAAAGGCCCGGTGCATTATTGATGAGACCAGATGTGCTGACTGTCACTTCACACCCTCGTGTCTTCATTTCAGGCCGTTCCTCGGCGCGGCTCAGCCCCTCCTGACCACTTTGTTAATTGTCCTAATAGCTCGACGGCGAGTTTCGTGTTACTTCTCTTTAGCAGTTGGTGTCTAACCTGAGAGCCCCGGTCTTCTCACATTTACGTGCTCAAGTGTAAGTAAACGCTCGCGTGTTTCGTGGATTCGGGTGATTTCTAAACCGTCTTTATTCTCTGTTTGGCTTCAATTCTTTAATACTAGAGTCTTTGTGTGTAACGGAGCTAGCCAGCTTAAAGCATTCAGGTGAGGGGGGAACAAATAGCTGAGGGTTTGATCTGATGTGATGAGCGTTAAACTGAAGTTGCACTGAAGCTTAAATAGGGAAAACTAGTAGGGCTGGGAATGGATTTTAAAAAATGAATCGCAATTATTAATTACAATACATTTTTTTTTTTTGTCTCAGTATTTGCCGACCACTTATCTGTGAATAATCACAATATGAAACCACACGCAAAACTCTACATTTCACACATTTATTTTTAATTAGTGCTGTCAGTCAATTGCAAAAAATCTGATTAATCACACTTAAGCATTGGGATTAATCACAATGTTTTACCAGGTAAAATGTTTCTGTACAATATGGCACCTGACCACAGATCAAATAATCTGCTTTTTGTGAAAAGGTGATCTAAACCACAAAAATAGCAAGAAATAAAGTACTAAAAACTGTATATTTATTTATTTGGAAGTGACCGTGGTTTAAGCGGGATAATACCCGACAAAATGTTTAAACGCGGTTCATGACATGGAAGCCTGAACCTCCGAGTTAAAGTGAAGGACTATTTCTTTCATTAATTTGCATTAATACATATTAATGCGTTAATTGTTTTTTATTAATTTTTTAATATGTTGATGTTCACACCTACTTTTTAGACAAAAAGACTTTAATTTTCTTAAAAAGCTGGTCATGGGCTTTTCAATATTTGTCATTTCTTTTGTTTTTAAAATAAGTTATTTTGACCTTGTACTTTATTTCCAACTGAACAACAAAAGAATTAGATTTTGAGTGAACAAAATAGATTTAATGTGAAAACAATTGAGTCATCCTGTTTAGAAATAAAAAAATCAATCTCATTAAGACCTTCAGCTGCATTAGTGCAAAGGTCCCTAAACTACGGCCCACGGGCCGGATCCGGCATTTAGCTCGGCCCCCTAAACACTATCAGTGACGCATCATTTTATTTTTTTCTCTATCTGGCCGATGAAGACCCACAAAGAACGTGACTTTATTCCACGCTTCTGCAGTCTGAACTATGACGGGAGAGGATAGACTATTTATTGGGTTCATTTTTAAAATGTTTTTTTCAATCAAGATTACAGAAATGAATAATTTAAAATTTGGCTATGTGTGGCTTTCTGGAAAACCATAAATGTTTACGTTTACGCTGTGATTGTTGCACTTTTTCCATTAGCCAACAAACCGACCCTGGCCCTCACAAAAAAAAGGTTTTGGTGACTTGCATTAGTGCAACTTTTCTTTTTTTTATTTATTTTTTTAGTCTGGTGGTGAGTTTGCTGTAATTGTTAAGTAAAGTGCATGAACTTGGATACAAGTCAAACATAAAGATCCTGTCTGGTTCTTTGCACTGATGCAATACTAGAAGGGCTTCTTCAGCTCAGGTCTTGTTCCAAGCTGTAAGATTTTTGCTTTACCGATTGGAAAATCCAATCAAAAAATTGTATTAAAATCGAGCATTAAAAGGTATGAGGACTTAAAAAAGATGTAACAGCACAAATGATGCAGATTCATCAGGAAACACTGAAGATATAGAAGTGAATTCTCTGAATAGATTCAGAAACGGACTCAGGTTTTACCAAGAAGTCCAAAAGTAATTAAACTCAAAGTTACAAAAAAAAGGATGGAGGCAAAATGTGAACTTTGACGCAATGATCAAGCTAATTCACAGTAATTATAATATTAAAAGATTCAATGAAGTGTGTGTAGTACTACATGTATGAGTGCAAATATTGGAGCAATGATAATGTAAAAAACAAAACATTATTTCATCAGTTTGTGAATTGATATATTAAATAGATTTGATAAATCTACTTTTTTTGTTTTTATTGCTTGTAAAAAAAAAAAAGCAATGTTCCAAAAAACATACAATTAAAAGGTTTGGGGGGGGGTCTGTTTTTTTATGCAGATGACAACATAATTGTGATCAAAAAGCAAATGCATAAATGTGAATGTTAAAGGGGTCAACGTTGGAGAACATTATGACAAACCTGACAACACTTATGTAGTGACGGATGATTTGTTTACTTAAAACTTTTTGGACAAAAAAAAATGAAATAGCCAAATTACTTTACATATTTCTAATTCAGAAGACGTATTCTGAACAAAAATATGAATGCAAAACTTTTGTTTTTGCTCCCATCCTCTGTGATATAAACTCAAAGATATGAAATGTCAATGAACAATTTCTCTTAAGCACATGTGTCAAAGTTGAGGCCCGGGGGCCGGATCCGGCCCCCTAGGTAATTCTTTGTTGTGGCAGGCATATGGATGAAGAACACAGGTGTATTTTATTGAACGCACAGAGAAACTGACAAGACCCTGAGGTCCGTCATGTCATTCATCCAAGATCTTCACCTAATGTTGCAGCATGATAACGCACAACCCCATGTTACAACAATCTGCACAATTATTGGAAGCTAAAAAAACCTCCCGGTTCTCACATGGCTGGCATACTTACTTGACATGTCACCCATTGATCATGTTTGGTAGGCTCTGGATTGGCGTATACAACTGTGTTCCAGTTCCTGACAATATTCAGTAACTTCACACAGCCTTTGAAAAGCAGTGGACCAACATTCCACAACCTGATGAACTGCATGTGAAGCCTGTGTTTCTCTACATCAAGGGTCTACAAACTTTTTCTTAAGAAGGCCACACAACTGTTTTCTTCTCGGATATGGGGCCGGGTCAGTTTGTAGACTAACAGAAAAAGTGTAACAATCGCAGTCCAAATGTAAACATTTAAATAAATAATTTCTATAATCTTCATGGAAAAAAAGTTATACTAGAATATTTTAAGAACTAGATATATAGCATCACCTGCGATGATGCTAGTGTGAACTAAAGATGCTAGTTCTGATAGCTAAAGATGCCTAAATT
>NC_050524.1:28534875-28564535 GCF_002922805.2 Oryzias melastigma | reverse complement strand
AAAAAAAAACGCTGAAGCTATACCAGCTGAAAACGCTGAAGCTGATAGCTAGCTAAAATATTAGCTGAACTCCAAATCAGCCTAAAAAACTGCAAAAAAATCTAAATTAGTCAAAGAAGCTAAAATGTAGCTGAAATATTAGCTATACTCCAGAATATCATAAAAAAGAAGAAAAAAAGAGAGAAAAAGTTAAAATTAGCCAAAAACAACTGTTAAAATGTCCAATTTAGCCAAAACGGCTAGCATAAGGCTAAAATATTAGATAAATTTCAAATTAGCCACAAAAAAACGGAAAAAAACCTAAATTAGCCAATACAGCTAGCACACAGATAAAATATTCGCTAATCCCTAAAATAGCCTAAAAATCCTTAGTAAATGCAAAAAATAGTTAAGAAAGCTAGCATAAAAAGAGATGAATATTTTTAATAGCTGAATGAGCTAAATAGATGAAAAATCTACGGACATCCAAAAAACGTACGGAAGAAAAATAACAATAATGGAGAAATAATAAAAAGTTAATCACTATAAACACTATTAAACCAATAAATAGTCTATCCTCTCCTATCATAGTTCAGACTGCAGAAAGGTGGAATATGAAGTCACATCTATGTGGGTCTCGATCGGCCAGATTGAGAATAAAAATGTTTTTCTGATAGTGTGTGGGGGGCCAGGCCAAATGTAGAGGCGGGCCGGGTCCGGCCCCCGGGCCGTAGTTTGGGGACCCTTGCTATACATGACAAATAGTGGTCACACCAGATACTGACCGGTCTTCTGAGTCCCCAGACCCTCCAACAAAACCAAATGGCATGTTTCAGAGTGGCCTTTTGTGAAGGCCAGAATCATGCTGTCTAGTCACTATCTCGATTAGGGCTGGGAACCCCTGGGTGCCTCACGATACGATGCGATACATGGCTCACGATATCGATGATATCACGATACTGCGATAACTGGTCAAACTCATTTCTGATAACTCACATTACATACATATTTTTGGGGAAAATATATCCCTATTTATTTTATTAGCATGAACACAATCATAACAAACAACTTGTGTGTTATTTTGAGATCCAAATAATAGATACTGTAGTGTAACATTGCTGAAATCAGTAATACTGTCTTTGACAAACATTGACACCAACTGAGGTTTTACAGCCACTTCAAACAAAAATAAAAGATCGATAAATAGTGAGAACCCATCGAGAATCATTCGCAGGGCTAAATATCATGATATATCACAATATCTTGATATGGCACACCTTGTGTGTATTGTATGCATTGCTGCAAAAATAGTTCATGTTTATAAGTAATTTCATTACTAGGAAGATGGCATCTTCTTCATTTATTTTTTTAACCTTCTAATCGATGTGATTTGACATTTTTTAAATAGTTTTTATTTTTTTGTTTCACCATTTTTATTTCATAAAAATAAGGGCAATACAATCAAGTTAGAAAGTCTGTTAGAATTGTCTAGATTATTCCAAAAGCAACATTGTAGATAGCTATGTTTATATACAAAATATACAACCTTTTGATATATATATATAGAATAGAATAGAATTTTATTTGTCATTGCACATGTACAATGAAATGTAAAAGCAATCCCCCTATACCTGGTGCAAAAGCAATAACAATAAAATATAGAACAGAATTTTAAGAGTATAAAGGTATAAAACAAAGTCCTAGTATTAAAATACATAAATATATATAATACTAAACAACAATATGTTATAAGTCCATTTAAGTACAACATGTTTGCTTATTAATGAAATGTTCTATACTTTTGCTGTCTTAACACATGTGATATAAAGCCATGACAGATTGATGAATGAAATATTTGGATTGCTTTGAGTTCCATCCAGCACTTCTCTTTGTAAGTGTCTTACATCCTGTTTCTTCTCAATGACACCTGCGTTAGTCTTTTGGGGGGAGTTGGACTGATCCATCCGTGAGCAGGAAGGCAGATGTTTTATTCAGTAGCTGGGCGATAAGAGGGGGAAGTGTGATTCCGATAGCGATCGTCCATGCAGCGATACTCCGAGCAACGCGACACCCCGCAGCCGCAGCGCATCGATCCGACCGCGGAAACCAGAGCCGCCGTTTGTTTTCAAGCAGAGCCGCGGCCGATGCGTCAGAGCCGCGAGGCCTCCTGCAGGAGGAGGAGGAGGAGGAAGGAAGGAGGAGCCGGAGGAGTGAAGGGCCAAATAAAGAGTCACGGTGAAGGCAGTCAAAACAACAGGATCAGTTGCATGATACTCTGCAAACAAACACAAGTGTGCAGAAGAAACTAAACAACAAAGGGGATGATTGGGTCTTTATATAACTGAGGCTCCATTCTAAAAAATAAGAAAAAATAAATTATTGAATTAGAAAAATAATGTCAAAGTGATGTTTTGTATTCCCTCATTTTAGAAATTGTGATAAATCTGCAGAAATTGTATTTATTTATTTTTTTTAATTCATGAGTTTGTGGCTTCTGAGTTAATTTCCTCATAAAAAAATAATTTTCTTTATTCTCTTTTCAACACTCGCCATAAAAGGTTACACCATCACTAAGCCGGGTATTTTTATAATATACCCAATAAAAATATTTTTCATTCAAATATTGTTAAAAAAATATGAGAACACATGATAAATTAGAATAGTTTCATTTTATTTTCAACTGGTAGAAAATAAAAACATAGGAAGATCCAAAACATGCTAGAAAATTACTGAAAAATTAGGAATTTGAGAACAAAAAATTCATTAAAAATAGTTATAGTAATGATACTGGAGACTTAATCGACCTTTTGGTCTGCCCATTTCTGGGACATGTGAGACTCAGGAACCCATGACACTCAGAAAAATAGAGTAAGTTATGTAAATACTTTTGCTCTGGTGAAAATCATGTAAATACTTTTGCTCTGGTGAAAATCACCCAGCGATAGTGTTCAAGGGTTAATCTAAAGGAAACATTCTCTTCAAATGTCACCTCTGATTCATTTAAACCCTTTATATTGGTCTGATAAGACCGCATGAATTCACAACTTCAGCGCTTGTATGACATAAATAATTAAAAATGGCATTACTGTTAGAATTGTGTAATTTTTAGTTGTATAGTATTAGTATATCTCTTCCTGATCAAAAAATGACATTTTAAAAGTCAAACCATTGCTGTTTATTGGATTTATAAGATGCACTCAATGCCTTAAAGCTTTGGCACAAAAATAAGTCCACATTTTATTTTAAATATTTATTTATGTATTAGCATTAATAAAAGTAATTAAAATGAACAGAAATGTATGACGATGATGTCATTCTTTTCATCATACAGATTTTTCCTGTTACGCATGCATTGTACCCACTTCGGGGGGTGCTGTGTATGGGTCTACTTTATCCAGCACCGATATAAAATATAGGGTTTTGTCATCCAGTGTAAAACTCTCTGCCAAACCAAAACATCGCTGCTCTAGAGGAGATCTACATGGAGGAATGGGCCAAAATACCAGCAACAGTTTGTGAAAACCTTGTTGAGACGCACAAAGTATTTGGCTGCTGTCTTTGCCAACAATGGGTAGATAAAGTATTGAGTTGAATTTTTGTTATTGACCAAATTCTTATTTTCCTCTAATATTTACAAAAAATATTAAAAAAATCAGACAATGTGATTTTCTGGATTTTTTTTCTTCTCATTTTGTCTTGAATAAAACTCTCTGCCAAACCAAAAATGGAGATCAGTGAAAGCTGCTTTGCTGTGACGACCCCTGAAGGGATGAGTCGAAAGGTGAAAAACGACAACAGCAGTAATGTAAACAATATTGTCATCAGAAAAACACTTTCACATCCTTGAGGTAAACATTATTACACAACTTTGGTGCAAGTCACATAAATAAATCACTCGACACAAAAAGTTTTTAGATCACAATTATAAAAGCAAAACAAAATATATATATATATATATATATATATATAGTGTTGTGATCTTGTACCTCAGGGCCACCGTACACATCACATGTCAATAAACAAAAATGCAGTTCTCATTGGTTGTCATCAAAAAACATTGATTATTTCACAACTGATCACTCACAATTGCACACGTCCAACACGACAACACTAACACGTGTTTGTCAGCCTTCACGACCTAATAAAGCTTTTAGTTTTTTATTTAATGACGGTATTTTCTCCGACATCTATAATTATGCTTTAAAAATATTACTGATGATGTCATTTCTTATTTTAAATAATTTAGAAAAACAATTAAACCACCTGCACAAAATATTTGGATATTTTTTAATCTAATTTATGTTTTCTTTGTTTTCGTAATTTTACATTAATTTGGCAGCGACAACAGATTTTTTTTCAAGCGTTCGAGTTTGCTGTAAACTTTGAAAACACTTCAGTTCATCACAAGATACTGAGGTTATTGTACCCCCTAGCGGAATTTTGAAGTATGGCCAGATTTATGAACTGATTTGAATTTGATTTAGAAACTCTGGAGATGTTTCTTTCTGTTTCTGCTTGTTTTCCATACGTGAACTATTCATTTACTTGGTTATTTTGAATCTTTAATTATAAAAAAAAGGTTAAAATAAACAATTTGTACAATTTTTTATTGTTTTTAACCAGGATTTAAAGTTTATGAAATTTATAATTAAAAAAATAATTTGGGCACAAGTAAAATAACTTTATATCCACTTCTAAATTATAAATTTCTAATACCAACACCATTTTGAAATTTATGTTAGGTTTCCTATTAGTAAATTACATGTTTGTACAAAAAATAGGCAAAAAAATTAAAAAACAAATATAATATAAGAGGAATGGCACAGTAGACACGTTTCTATCACCCACACAATATTCATCGTCATACCGACCAGCACTACTAGCAGCACAGAAAAAGTATGTTTGCATTTATAAGTCACATTTCTCCTGTCAGTCCCACAACTCATTCCTTTTAGTGTCTTGGTACAATATGATCAAACTTTGACATCTTCTAATTTCTTTATTAATCTTTTTTATCTGCTAACAAGCAGAAAACTCAAGATATTCCAAAGTAGTCAAGTGTGATTGAAGTGTCTCCAAGGCCAATTTTCCTCTACAGACAATTTCTTTTAAATTCTGCTCTATGCCAGCTTTATCATAAAGGTTGATTACAGCAGAAAGATTTAGTTTCCATTGGCTGCTTAGTTTATTTTCAGTACATTTCTGCATAAAAAGCTTGATTTTTTTCTTACCCCTCAGTGAGTGAGACACTGTGTCACTGACCCATATCATTATGCTTCCTCCATGTTGTCAGTGCAGCAATATACATAACAATGTTCTGGTCTTATCTTCACTTTAACACAATGATCCAATTGATGGAGGTAGAATCTGGACTGATGACTGAACACGACATCCTTCAGCGGATGTTTAGCCAAAGGACTGTAAATTACTGCTTGGAAGATGTATTTAGTAGTTGATTGTTAGAGGATTTAGTGAAGTGGGTCTCTGTTTGCCTTCTCTTTTTTGTGTAAGTGGTTTAAGTTTTTACTAGATTACTGGCTTGAAGGATATAAGGTAAAGAAACAATGGGGAAAGTTAAAGAAAAAAAATCAAATGTGTCTCAGTCCATAAAGTATTTCCCAAATCTTTCACTATGGCTTCATCTAGTGGTTACATATGAGAAATACACTGCATTCAACAAACAAGTTGGAAGCAACAGGGGATTGCTTTGCTGCCTTTGTAAGCTGCATGGAAACTTTATAAAGTTTTAAAAAATACTCATCCATCCATCACTGTGTCTCTGTTAACGTCACTGTCAGAAGTAACAGAAAATGGCTGCAAACTAATTTTCTTAATATATTTTCCCCTTTAATTCTCTTAGAAAGAATTCCCCTTATCTAATTTTCTTATTTAAAAAAATGAAAAATGTACAAATTGCTTTTTTTCTTTCTTAATATAAATCTGATACTGTGACTATGATTTATACTTGTGCTATACATTTGAGTTTGAGGTTTAATTCTGCCAGTAGAAATGAAATATATCTTAACAGTTATTTGTCTTTCTCATTATCTGTAGCTTTGTTCAGCAAATTTATGTGAGGAATTTCTGTTCTACTACTGCTCTGTTTCTGTTCAGCCACACTCATTCACTGCAGACAGAGCTCTATTTAAGCTCCTCAGTTTCTCTGCTCGTGTGCTGTCCTCCCCTGTTCTAGTTTTCCCTGTCTGCTCGTGTTTGAGTTAAGTCTCACCTGGTGTATGGTTGGTTGCTCATCTCTTGGATTTTCCGTGGACTTTGGATTCTGGACTTGGTAGTTTTTCTGGATTTCTATG
The DNA here is from genome assembly GCF_002922805.2 of Oryzias melastigma. Classification (NCBI taxonomy): domain Eukaryota; kingdom Metazoa; phylum Chordata; class Actinopteri; order Beloniformes; family Adrianichthyidae; genus Oryzias; species Oryzias melastigma. The sequence goes on along the minus strand of NC_050524.1, from coordinate 28,558,245 downwards.
CATGACCTTTGCCTGGAATACTTACAGACCTGGACAACACCTACATTTGCTTCCCCTATGAGGTAGAGGAAGAAGAATTACTTAGGTGCACCTGGACTTCTCACCTGGATCTGGACAAACTCTAGTTAATGTCAGCCTATTGATTTCCAAACAAACTGTAACTTTACTCTCTGCGTCTTCTTGGGTTGGCCAGTAAACATCTGACAACTTAACTCTTCCTATGTGTTCTTTCAATGTAAAGTTCAGCCATCAGTCCAAAATAACTTTTTTTTTTTCAACTTGTCCTGTCCAGCAAACAGGTAGGAGTTGAAGGCCTCTTGTGTTGGACATATTGTACATGATTTGAATCTTCTGACACACAAGGTATATGGCTAAACTTTATTTGTATTGATTATATTTGTATTTTTTTTTGGGACCGGACAGAAAAAAAGAAGATGGCAGAAGACCGAAGACTCCCACCAAAGCAGCGGTAGCCAGGCCCCCTCGACACCCGCACGATAGAGCAGATAGAGGAAATCTGCCTGCCAGGCAATCATGACAGCCACCTAATACCAGGGCCAGCAGGACCGCCACAGGGGCCCCCAATCCAATGCCAGAGAGTAGGGAGATACAGAAGCACAAAGAGGGCTAGCTTCAGCCCAGCCAGAAGAATAGCCCCCCCCAGCCGTGCCAGGGGGCCCAGCATGGGGTCCTATTCCCGGAGAGCCCCCCACAGCTGCAGACGAGCAGCCCACCACCACCAAAGAGTCCTGATAGTCCAAAATAACTTAAACATTCCATTTGTGTCATCCTCTGCAAAAGTGCAGGAATAATCTGTGTTAGAAGCTAATCTGCATGAAATCAGTTTAGGGCATACTTGAAGTACAGTAGTATAGGCTATTTTTAAATGATGTGTATTTTTTCTGTTTCTGAGATCGTATTTATGTGACAGATCATTTTCCAAAACCAATGTGAAAGCCAGGTGTTAAGACATCCTTGAGACTCTAAGCCTCTGTGGTTTGCTTTAGTCTTCTGAGTCAGTTGAAGTGCTTGATATAATTGGCGAAGATTCCAAAGCAAGTGCAAAACACTGCTTTGTTTACTCCTGGTCAGGTAATCCAGGGTATTATGTAATATGCTTCAACACTAGTAAGCTCCAAGTCCATGCGAGGTGGCTGAGTTTTGTCAGTTAAATTGGGGGCTGGACTTTGATAATTCTGTTTGTGGGGGTTCTTTTTAACAATTAGTGCCCTGATGGACAGTCAGTTTCAGTGGGTGACTGACTCCTACAGCAACTACTTGAGCCTGAATGCAGGGTGTATTCTGAACTGTTTGCCAGTCTGTCGCAGGATCACACTCAGACAACCACACACAACACCAAGAGCTGGTTAGAGTCACCACATAACCTATGAAAACCTTTTGGACTGCTGGAAGGAGTCGGAGTGCCAAGAGAAAGCTCATACTGGCATGGGGAGGGCTTGGAAAAGTACACATAGAAATAGAAAGGGCCCAGTCAGGCTTCCAATCAGGTTCTTCTTGCTGTGAGGCCCCATTGCTAACCACCACAGCACTGTGCAGGTCATCATCATTCTGCTGCTAATCCAATCAACAGAATTCCTTGTTGCTGTTCTGTTCATATGTTGTAGTTTCTTTTGGTTTTTCTAGACCTCACTGGGGTCTACTTTTGAGGGTCTGTTACTTATTTGGGGGCTCGTCCGGGATTTTTTACAATCCACCAAGTGGCTTACATACTTTTTGCGTGTTCTGTGGCACATAATTTTGGTAATACTTAGATACAGAATATGTTGCCCCTTGTGAGTCTTGAGCAGTGTATTTGCTCTTGATTTTTGCATTTTTGCACACATTTTTTTGGGGGAATACTGGCTCTGCTTTTGCACTTTTCTTGACCAAGGAGTGCCTTTCTTTTACTTGTTCTCCTCTTTATCTTTCGTGCAGTGTGCTGTGATGTTTGGCCCGCAATAGCTTTTTTCTCCTTTGGGCAACACTGCGTTGTCTTTGAGTAACATTGATTTTTTTCCTTACAAAAAACAAGCTGATTGTTATCTCTAATCTTTTTGTGTTGTCGTATCTAAGCAGCTTAACAAAAAGACTCTGAAAACAGAGATCTTGTCGAACCTGTCGGAAAAAAGGGCCCCAGTTGGTGGTTCTGCTGCTTTGGAGATGAGTTCATCTGAATGAAAAGACATTGAGTTGCTTTGTTTGACAGAACCATATGGTAAGATGAAATGTTCAGTTTAGGAATCAAAGAAAAGAACTCAGTCACAACCTTTAAAGACCCACTCCGATCATCTTTTGAACTACTATAGAATAGTTCCCAGTGGTCTTTTAATTATTATTATACCGCTTTGTAGTCTAAATCAAAGAACCCGTGTCTTTTTCTAGGAAACATTTTCTTCACAGAAGAAGAAATTCATCAGAAATTCACCTCTGTGGTGTGGACAGGACCATTGGCGCGGAGCAACCCCACCCCACCTTTCCCTCCCTGTTGCTGAGAGCTCTCTGTTTTTATGTTCTGTTTACACGAGCCTACAGCTCATTACACACCCAGCCTAACATTACCGGTGCAACAGAAATGGAAAGCAAAATAGGAGCCATCCAGCCGTACAGTTCTGAGCTAGATTCCAGGTCAGAGGAGGAAAATAAAGACGTACATGGATCTAGTCGTCTACAAGTGGATGCATCAGAATGGAGCGGAGCAGAGAGCTTGTGGACCATCCATTGTATTTTCTTCTTAACATGTAACAATCTTTTTCCAACTGCATTTTTTTCGTCTGCTCCTGATTCACAACAATTTGAATAAAGAAATGCAATTTTAGGCTGATGTTCTCTATTATTAGAAAAAAGGAACAAGAACATTAAAAACACAAAAAACAAGATTTTCCTCATAGTGGGTCTGTAACTCTGAAAGGTAGAGGAAGAAATCAAGAGATTGACTTGATCAAACGGGCTAGAGTCACAACATACTCCTCTATCTGATTCACAGGTTTTGTTTTTTGCTTTTTCTGACTCCATTTAACATGTATAGGTGCAGACTGACCACTGTGACATGGTCCATAAGTACCAGAGTTCAATACCTGGGAATGCTAGAGGTTCACAATAAACGTCCTATCACTGTTTCTAAGAATTGTTGTCCATCTACTTAACACATATTCCTAATTTTTGCACTCAGAGAAGGTGTGCAACATCTTTTTGTAGGAAAGGGACCTCTTTTTACCAATGTTCTATTGTGTGTCTGTATCAACTGGCTCTCCTCAAGATGGAACCAGTGTTTGTTGATCACCTGTCTTTTCCTGTTCACTTTCAAAATGAAGTAGTGATGGGTCATGCTCAAAAGCATTCTATAGAGCATCCTAAGAATCGTTGACTGGTATATTAATAATGGGAGCCAATTATTTACCTTTTTTTCCTGTGTTGTCTTTGCCTGCTTGGTCATACCATAAGAGACATTGAGTGTCAATGTTAAATCAGTGGTACAGATGCCATATGAGGTCCTACGGCGCAATTTGAGCAACGCAAGTCCAAGTATCTGAACATTGGAGAGGTTGCTAAAGGCACGTGATGCGTTCAGTGACTCAATCAGTGGGTGGAGTACATGGAATATCAATCCTGTTGTTCTCATCCTGAACTTTTATCCATTTTCTTAACCACCAGTATCCCTTTCAGGGCTGTCATTTAATTCTTTAAAAAAATAAATGAAAAGCTTAAGTAATAAAAATAAACAAAACAAAAGAACAAGCATGCCAAAATTTTATTAAAATATTTAAAAGAAGGGATTGTAATTTAATTAATGTGAAAATTCTAAGCTTTCTTGTGCACTCTAAACATTAAATCATTTTTAACAAACAAACCATTATTTCTTGCAAGGTTATGGTAAAATAAAGGTCTACAAAAATTACTTTGTAAAGAATGGAAACTCAAAAGAGACGATTCTTTCCAGGGAGTTGAAGCGAAAGAATCGACTCCCGACTCCCGAGAAAGAATCGAAGTGCCCATCACTAATGAAGGGACTAGTTTTCAGCATGTTTGTTGGATAGCTGGTTCGTTAATTCTGAGAATGTATGGATCAAATGCTTTTGTATGTACCTAAGACATTTTTCTCAGTACGGTTTGTTTCTTTTTAGACTTTCCTGCTGCCTTCCCTTGAAGGAGGGTGGAGAGTCAACATAATTTTGTTTTTTTCATTAAAAACAAAAGAAGCTACATTTTGGGCCAATTTAACACCATACATCTACAACTTTTAATTATATGCAGCCAAATACTTGACTAATGTAAAATGTTTTTAAATAGAACTCAATGAGACACATTAAGAAAGTAGTCCGGTAGCTGTTGTCATTGTGTCAGGCCCCAGTTTCCCATTTTTAAGAGTTCACAGCCCACATTTCTGAACTCCTTCTAAAATCCCTTTGCTGGCCTTTGCCTAGCTGGCCTCAAGCCCAGACCTCTTAGTGAACACTGTCTTGCTCCCATTTGCAGATTTTACCCTCCTCCACTCACATTGCCTCCCTATTAAAAAGAAATTGAAAGAGATTTTAACACGCGGAAAGGGAAACGTTCTGTGTTCATTGAGTCCTTGATGCTTTTTGTGTTACTGACCTTAAGATTCAAACTAATTCTTTGTCTACTTGATGGAAAATTAGTTTTATAATTATTTTTTACTTGGCTGCTGTTCAATTGAAAGCCAAGACTAAAGCTTTCAGACGGTGCCTCGGGACAAACCCAAACCCTGAGCTGGATGATATAAGATTGAGCTTGAAGTGCAGGGTGTTTACGCAACAGCTTCTGCCTGTAAACTAACAGATTTTGTCTTCTTGAATGGAGGCTTTCTTCGATTCCCACAGCTTTGCATTTCCTTGAACTTTTTCAGTTTTTGTTTAGCTCACAATAATTCCCATTCATCCAGGTAGATTCCATCAAAGTAAAAAATCAGTCGGCAAGACTTGCTTTGTCTTTTATCATACAAAATGTTTCACTTCTTCTTTGCGAGGTTTGCTCAGTTCTGAATAGAACTAGTTTATAGATGAACCAAGCCCAGTTGGTTGCTTTTTCACCCACTACTTATAGGTCACAATAAAACCTCCAAGAAACTACTTTAGACAGTTTGGACACTTCATCCAGTTCCCAGAATCCTCAGTTTGAGCTGTGGATGAGGTTGACCAACTGACGTCAAGCTGTGGAAATAAAGCAATTTAGAATGTCAAGAAATAGCCACACATAAATTGTGACGATACAAGCACATCAACTCATAGTGCACGAGCTGAGTTTGGACACTGGGAATTGCTTGGTAGTTTGAACTCTAGTCATCACTGTCCTGCTGACAGAGGGCAGTAAGCCTGTCTGTTGGAAGGTGCATGAGTGTGTGTCTGTGTGGGTTCATGTGTCTTCCTCCGTGTGGCTTTGTGGTTAATAGCATGCCGTTTCGACGTAATGAATGACTTTCACTTCTGTTTACTGTCCACTCACTTCTGGAACTGTAACATGGGAACAGAATTTCTCTTCCTTGGATGTTTTTTAGTATTGCATAATGTTTGAAGGTTTATAGTTTCAGTTAGTTTGTACTGAATTGATCTAATGAATCAAGCATTAGTCATAATGTGCATCAGAAAGGCTACACCACAGCAGCCTCAACAGCTGGTTTAGCTAAGCAGCCAGAAGAGCAAAGGAAGGCTTGGCAAGGCCTAGACACGATGCTGCCTTTAAGAGATTTGAAAAAACATTTTTTTGAAAGACAAGCACACTAAAATGTTTGATTTGTTCTAAGATTTCAAACACCTGTTTGAACTGGAATTTATTGAAGACAGAACACAATTGGAAGATATACTGTATACTGTATCTAAATTTAAAGTTTTTTTTCTGATCATCGCTAGCTTCCAGGAGAAGTTGGGTGTTAGTGTCAGACTGGGGCAGAGCAGACTCTTCCTGAAAGGGGCTGTCTCACTCTGTGACATCAGCATGTGAGGACCCGGTCGTTTTTGTGGGTATGGGAGGGGCTGCTGTAAGTAATTAGAAGATTACTAAGAAATATGTGAATGGATCAAAATACTGCTTTGGGGTACTTTATAGTGAAGATTGAGAAGTATGATACACTTAAAAGCTCAAAAAGGTTGTTTTTTCATGGTATGGCCCCTTTAATGTCATTATTATTTAAGGCACATGTGTCAAAGTGAAGGTCCGGCCCTCCAGATCATTTCATTTTAATGTTTTTAATGGCCCGGTGTTATTTCATGTTATCTTGCACTAATTTCTAACTTGTATAATTTTGACAAAAAATATTTTTATGAAGAGTAAAATATTGAAAGTTATTTAAGGTTTAAATCGATTTATTCTTGAATAATATTCCTGCCTTTTTATTATTCATAATTATGTTAAAACGTTACAATTTCAAAATTTTAAGAATTGGCATTCTGTCAGATTTTTGGACTATTTTGGCATTTACTAAGATTTTTTAGGCTATTTTGGAGTTTAGCTAATATTTGGCTACATGCTAGCTGTTAAGGCTAATTTAGGTTTTTTTTTTTTTAGTTTTTTAGGCTGTTTTGGAGTTAGGATAATATTTACATGCCAATGTTTACAATGCTATATATCTAGTTCATAATTATGTTAAAAAGGTACTTATTTTAAGTTTTAAAATGTTAGTTTTAGTGTTCAATAAAGGTTTATCCTGTTTGGCCCACGATCTAAGTATGTTTTGGATTTTGGCCCCTGGTGCGATTGAGTTTGACACCCCTTTTTAAGGTATAATTACATGAGAATTGTTTGCAAGACTTTTTTTTTTATTACGAATTCCATTTATTGCACTATTAGGTCTTAACAGTGAAAGAAATACATAAAAAGTATATATTAGAAATAATGTTTACCTCCAAAGTAAAGTTAAATTTAAGATATGAAAAAAAACAAATTCTATAATTTTTTTACTGAGATGTGATTAAATTAAATATGTTAATATAACAAATTATGAATTAAGATTAGGTTTATTTGTAGTCATAAATAAACAATCAAGACAACTACTGACGTGTCTTATTAGTGTAGATTTAAATTGTTTCCTAAATGAAATTAAGAAACGAGTGTATAAAGAAAGATTATTTAGCGATCCGCATTGGTTTAGTCTGCTTCTTGCGGTTTTGAACCGACTCACAGCGTGACCAGTCCTGAAACGCCTCGCACGTTCCCGAACGACACTTTAACGTGGTGTCCCTGAACGCACCGTGGGATCGTAGCCTACTTTGAAGCTGGCGGGTTGGGCCAGACTCCAATGAATTTACATAGTCTCACCGTGGGACCGACGGAACGGGAAAAGCCTTCCGGAGGGACGGCGACGACGAAACTCTCGAGCAGCGGCGAACCGACCGAAAGTCCGATAAGAGAAGTGCTGATTTTTTTCCACGCACGCGCCGCCGATTCTCGGCTTCGACTTCCAGCGCAGGAAGGAACCAATGCGGGATAAGTGATTGGAGTTGACAAGCCCGCTCCACTACTGTATCTACCCCCTCCTCCTTCTCCTCCTCCTCTCCCGCTCCACAAACCAGGAAATCGTCGAGGAGTGCTTCTTTATCCCGTTCGTGGCTACCCCGTTTACGGGTGTAGATGAAACTTTCCACCCCCTTCGATTTCGACTTTTTCCTTATTCCACTCGCGTGCCCCCTTTGAAGCCGGCTTCACCCCTCCCTCCGCCCTGAAGTCAAACGAAGTTCCCCTCGAGGAGAGGACTCAACTCTGGCTTGAACAATGAGGTGGGTAAAGCTGCTCAAATCTTCATTGTGCTTCTTGGCTACATTTTGAGTCTCGGCTTCTGTTAAACCGTGACCTGGCGGCGCCTCCTCGCTCCGGCTGACTTTGCTTTCCTGCTAAACTACACGTTGGCTTAAAAAAAAGAATACCAAGAAGAAAAAAAGTAGTCCCAGCTCGCACTTCAATGCTCGAGCGAAACAGTTTGTGTATGAAACAAACATTGCCTCACCTGCTCAACTTTAGCTACTTTTGAGAAATACAAGTTTCAGTTGTTGAGCAAGTCGGACGGTATCTCACTTGCTCTCAGTGTTAACTGCTAGTGTGTCGAGTGTATGTGAAAATATAATAAGAAATAACTAGAAATAGGTGTTCTCAAAACTTTAGAGGTCAGAGGTCAACTTAATAATCATGGCATTACTTTAAAAGCAGCTTTCTGTGTTGGACTTTATCATTTTTTTTTCAAATACATGTCCTTGTCGTGAAGTTAATCTAATGCAGGGGTGTCAATCAATCGCACAACAAGGAACCAAAACACACCTTAGGTCGTGGGCCGAACAGGATAAACATTTATTGAACTCTCTTAAACAATTTTTTTAAACCGTAACTTTTTAACATAAGCATTAACCAGATATATAGTATAACCTTGATACAATTCTAGTGTGAATGCTGTAAGCTGAATTTGGCTGCAGTAGATGCTAGTGCTGATAGCTGAAGATGCTGAAATTGATAGCTGAAAAGGCTGAAGCTGATAGCAGAAAACGCTGATGATAGCTGAAGCTGACAGCCAGCTAAAATGTTAGCTAAATGCAGAATTAGCCAAAAATATATAGGTTAGCCAGAACAGCTAGCATGTAGCTGAAAAAAAGTTAAGCTTCAAAATGGCCTAAAAATAAAACAAAGCCTAAATTAGCCAAAACATTTAGGATGGTGCTGAAATATTAGCTAAGCTCCAAATAGCCTAAAAAATTCTTGGTAAATGCCAAAATAATCCAAAAAGCCACTGTGTTATGGTTGCCTTCCCCTTCTAGTGAAGGTTTGCACCAGCAACCAACTTGCCAGCTACAAGCCTCCCCCCCTCTTAAATTCCATGTCCTGCTGGAGCCTGTGCTGCTGACAATTACATGTTTCATAGTCAACACCCTTCGCTGGAGCTTCTGTGATCTCATGAGCCACCGATAGACGATTACATATGTCTAAAGACACCTTTTGTGGGTAGATTTCTAAGGTCAAAGCAAACTTGTTGGACCTTGAGTTTGGGCTGATAGCCAGAGGGACTATTTTTTTTTTCTTCTTTTTCCTTTTTTAATCTCACATTTATTGCAGTCCCCTTCTCTGGAACACAGTACTTCACCTCTGGTGTGTGGGCTTGTCCAAGATTTTATTTGTCCTGCACATATTTCTGTGTGCTAACTTGGAACACAACAGGAACCAGATATCATAACACACAGTTGATATACTGTCCAATAGAAGTTGACAGGACAGATACAAGTTAGCATTTGTTACATAACATATAGTGACAAAGCAGAACCACAACAGATGGGACATTTGCTACCTTTAATACCTCTAAGTTTTACGCACCAGTTGTGAAAGGCAGATGTACATCTCTATACTATGAAATTGCACAAATTTGAATTCTCTTAATGGAAACACCACAATTTCGAAAACATTCGCATATATATATATATATGTAAAGTTTTGGTTCTTGGAGGAGGGGGTTTCTGGAAACGGTTTTATTACGAAATTGTTTTTTTTTTTTTGTTTTGTTTTTTTTGCATTTCTAGAATTGCGATAAACTTTTGCGCACAAGGGTAATGGAAACGCAGCTAATGGCCACAACCATGCTAATGAAAAACATCATGCAATTCTCACCATCATATAAGGATATACAAAAAAGGCTTTCTCTTCAAAGCGTCATCTCATCAACAGGAAGCTTGTTGTGGGGAGTTTTTATTCTAAATGGAAACTGCTTCTTTACCTGACCCCCTCCATACTGGCTAGAAAAGTTCATTTTACCTTGCATAATAGGTGCTCACTGGTATGCAACACCACTTGTGTTCATTGTCCTTTGTTGGTGTGGAATGTAAATGTTGACACAGAAGTGCAGTCACTTGGTCAGAAGTTCAGCAACTGTGAAAGTGGTTCTATGGAGCATGTTTTGTGTTCTCATTAGCAACATTCATCTGTATCTCGTAGAAGTAGATGCCAATTCCTGATATTAGCTTGCAGACTGAAAACGGTTGTTTTTAAATTGTCTTTTGTTTTGTTTTTTTCTCCCCAGTTCTGGTCACAGGAAGCCAGGATAGAATTGTGTTTAGATCATTAAGTCTGCACTTCAGACTTGTATCCTGAGGGTTAAGTATCACAGGAACTGCGTCTGTTTGCATCATGATTCACTGGTACTGTCAGTGAAGTGAGTCCCTACTCACTGACTGACTCACCGACTGGATCCCTGACGGGGAAAAAAAAAACCTGTCCTGTGTGATCCCGCAGTATGTTCGCCCCAGCCTCAAGAAATTGATACCGTTGATGTGATCATACACAGACGTCTGTGATACATCTGCTCCACTCACTCTGAAATAGCTGTTCAGAAGCTCTTTATGTGTGGGAGTGATGCCACACTACACTTTCTTTGTAGTCTCGCTAGAGCTCATTATTGATCGTGTTAAAAGCATAGAGGACACTCGCACAGTCTCTGTCTTAAATCTTATTTCTCTCTGCTCCAGCACAAGTCAGATCAAGCAGTAGTTTTAGTTTTCAACTGTCTTCTCTCTGTCATAATGCTCTGTGTCCAAACAGGATGGAAACTGTTCATTAAGACATTTTGGAGCATGATTGCAAATGTCCGTAAAAGGATAACAAGATATAACTCTTCTTTGTTGCAACACAAGTGCATTCTCGGTATGGAGTTGCGTAATGTGCTGTGGTGTCTAATACGGTATTTCAGTATTTCGTGTCTTAACTTGTTCTGAGGATGGTATTTAAAGTCGATGGTCCTAATCCTTAGCAGATATCACTTTTATTTAGAGTTGGTAGTTGGTCTGCTCAATTTATATCATAAACTTGCTAGAAATATAACTATTATTTAGCAGAGAAATGTCTGGTAATTCTTGTGAGTCCTTTTTGTTCCTTAATGTTGTTATCAGTCGCTATCTGTTTGAGACTTTTTGTATTTCAAATGGCAACATAGGAGCATTTTTATGCAACAAATAATACACAAGTCAACATCACACATTTTAGCAATTTAATAGCCTTTTTGTGTGAATTCTTGTCGATCCCAAAGAGCTGTGCGATGTGTACTGTGGTATTGGTATGCAAGTGTGTTTAAATACTCTGAATTTGTGGAGGTGGTTAACCATGTGCGTGTGTTTTCAGCGTGTAGACCCAATCACCGCCAGCCCCTCTCCAAAACAATTTACCCCTCTGGCCCCTCCCACGACTGTCCTCATAAATAGGCCATTATGCGGAGCTGTCCCCTGGATTAGACACTTTACTACGTTCAACATACAAAATACTCCATTGTCTATGTTGTGACAAAACCAGGTTGCACAAAACAAAACCAGCAGCTTTATTTTGTGCAATATCTTAACGGGTCGTTTTTGCTTCCTTCCTTTTGGCTTTTTGTTTCTCCAATAGTTTGTAATTTTACAAAAGTATTATTTTTTTACTTCATATGTTTTCCATGATGAATTGTGTGTGACATTCTTTATCGGTTGAACACAAGTAGTAAAAAGTTAAATGTTTTTAATCATCTTTTTACCATCTCAAATTCTTGCAAATGATGGAATTTTGGTCAATATTACAAAGTTTCTGCCAAAGATGGAAAAAGTGGAGGTGGAAAAGTAGCAAGAACAGCAGAAAATGTAACGACAAACAATCCCACTGTTTTTTTTCTTTAACTCCAAATAAATCATATTCTTGTTTTTAAATATGATTAGTGTGTCAAAACAGTTACATTTTTTGCATTTACTTCAATCTAATAAATATTTCTGCTTGAAATAATACATAATGGACTAAAATGCTAAAACAAAATCACTACTTGACACAAAAATACTTAATGACAAACTTGATGATTATCGTCCCAAAATCAGTAAAACTTGAACTATATGAAACAAATTTATCATTCCTGCCTGTAATAACTTTACAATAATAATGAATATTATATATCTAACAACCACCACAACTGCACCCTGCGATGGTCGCTTTTGGGGGGTTTTTCATTGTTTTTCATCATTGTACAAATAGTTTTAAAACTTAACGTTCTTCTGAAGACACTTTTTAGCAAACCCTTTGAAGGTTTGTCATGTAAAACAGATTATCTTTATGAGTTATTTTTGTTTCTTTATTGGCAAAATCTGTCCTTTTTTATTCATTGGGCTAAAAAAATAAAACCTCAATCCTGTTCTAAAGCATTAACAAAATGATCCCAGTGTCACTGTGGAGATCATAGTTCATTCAGCCTTAAGCTATGGCTTAGTAAACCACTCGGATGTGGCAACTCTACTCTCTACAGACTCGCTAAGTAAAAAGTGGCTATTTGGTGCCAGTTATTTTAATTGGAAATGGGGAAAAAAAACAAGTTACAGAATTATTTTACTTTTGGGTGAATATAGCTATAATTATAACATGGAGAAACAACAAATAGACTATTTAAAATAGAATATTTTATTGCTAAGCCTTAGCAATCCTGTCACTTTTTTCAGATTGTTTTAATGATTTTTTTGTCTGATCATTTTTGAGATGATTTAGCATCTTGTAGTTTGTCAGACATCTGTGGTAAACCACAGTCATGATGAATCTGATGTATTTTAAGCATGTCAAGGGTAAATATATGTATTTAAAAGCATGCTGATAATGTGTATTTAATTACAAATATCTTAGATGTTTAAAAATGAATTTGTGTGCATTTAAATCACACAGATTAGGTTATATAGTCTTTTAAAGATCAGATTTCCTGTTTAGCCAGCTAGCTTCTTCAAAGAGAAGGGGAGGAGGGGATCAGTTGGCTATAAACTGCTCATTTACTCTTGAACATTTGTATTTACCCCCTTCTTTTTTCAAGTCATTCAACTGAATGACGTAATTGAGGTTTGTGGGGAGCCTAGATTTACTGAAACCAAAGCCTGCACTTGCAATATGTGCCATATAGCTGTTCTGTTTGGTCAGCACTGCTAATGGGCATAAAAAATAATGTGGGTTCATCTGGGGTCTGTTGCTTAATGGATCATAATGGACCCCATCTAGAAAAGAAGCATCTTTGCTCCAGCTAATGCCAGCTATTGTAAACACTCCATCATCCAAGTCCGTGCTTCTTTATCTGAAATGATAGAGATAACTGGCGGACAAAAGCTGCATTGACTAGAAGTTGCTTGGAAGAATCCCAGCCTGGTTTATGGGCCGAGTATATTCGTTGGTAATTGGCTCAATAAACTGTGACTTTAACGCAGCAACATGGACATTCATCTCGTTGCTTCAGGTTTCATAAATCAGTTGTAGTCTTTATTTAATGCAGGGGCGATTAGAATTGTGGTCTGATTCAGGCTGACCTGTGTGTGCAGCCTTTCATTTGGCTTTATCTGTTCTAAATGTATTTGTAAGATTCTATGCAAAAGACTCGAACTGCTATCTAAAGTGAGGGGTTGCACAAAGGGCTGAATCATCCATTTGTTATAGAAATTAAATTAATCTTGTTCTAGGATTGCAATTGTATTTTGTGATGTTGTTGAATGGATGTGAAATACAGTATCTTAGCCTCGGTCCTGTTGGTTTGTAGGATCATCAGAAACTGCTTGTGTTTGTTCTTCAGGCGAGGACGACTTTGCCCCCAGCTGGTTCCACCTATTGATAACAGAGCATTTATTACTTTACTTTATTAAATATAAAGGAACACATATCATAAAAAAGTATATAAACTTTTGTTATTGCAATAAAACTATAAATTTGTCCGAAATTTGTGTTTGTGAACAATGAGTTGCAATCTTTTTTTTTTTACAGAAATCTACTTTTTTTGTTTTGTATTTGAGGCATCATGTCGGTACTTAATGGTTGTCATTTTTCTCTTTTTTGACCACCGTCAATGGACAGTTTGCATATAAAGGACGAAACAATTATATCCATGAGCTGGAACAGCCAAGTTAGACTTTTTTTTTTAATTTGTCTTAAAGATTCACTCCAGTGAAAATTGGGTTTTGATGTTTTTAACATGTTCCTGGAACATTTCTCTCATAATGGAGGACAAGATAATTGAGATTAATAAAGTTTTGAGTATTTCTTTATTCAAACTTTGGTGAATTAGGAGCTAATAAAAAATGTAATTGGATAAAGCTTTTAGCTATGACGCATTTGCCACAGTCAGCGGGCCACAGGGTCTGCTCCATTTTGATGCATCCACTTGTAGACAAATAGGTCCATGTTCACTTTACTACCAAAAGTATTCACTCACCCAACTAAATGATCAGAACCAGGTGCTTCAGGATTCCAAAGCATTTTGGACAATTCCATGCTCTTGTGGGAACAGTTTGGAACGGCCCCTTCCTCTTCCAACATGACTGTCCACCAGAGCACAAAGCAAGGTCCATAAAGACATGGAGGACACATTCTGGTATGGAGGAACTGGACTGGCCTGCACATAGTCCAGACCTGAAAGCTATAGAACACCTTGGGGATGAATTGAAGCAGAGACTGAGAGTCAGGTTGGGGTTTTGAGGGCTGTAAGCTATTGCGAGAGCTTGTAAGTAAAGGGATGATTGGGAAATTAGGGTAGGCCTACTTTGTGCCAAAAGTCCTGCCCACAACTCGGAGATTAATTTTTGCTGAACTCCTGCTGCTCTATAGCAACTGTCCTTGAAAACAACAGTTTTTTTTCCCAAAAATGGTTAAATAATACTTATAACTAAGAGCACAGGGAACACTTTTACAATAGATCAAAAGATGAACAAAGTAGTACTTGACTAATTAAATGTGGTGAGAAAATAACTCTTTTCCTTTACTTCCTAAGATGAAGTTGAACTTCTAGGAATGTTTGCACGTATTTCACGTATGTTAAAGAACGTTTGCTTGTTATTAAAAGGCTCATGGACTTTACAAAGTTGGAAAAATGGGTTCTGTAGTTGTGCTGTAAAAAAGGGCACATAGGTTTCTAAGGTCAGACCAATGACCTTTGGGGGTAGTCTATTGCAGAGTGGGGGTATTTTACTGTGCAACACCTGTTTTCCTTTATGAGAGGTAGGGGTAAAAGCAACCAGTTTCAACACTGTTAGTTGTTTTCATTGACTGTTTATGAGAACTTGACAGATTACCCCCCCCTCAAATTCCAAATGGAAAGTAGCTACTGGGCCAAGAAAGTCACATTTTTATGGACTTTTATTGAAAAATAAACAGCTATTACTCAGCCACTCTAGTTCTTTTTTTAACTTGTTTTTGCTAACCATATTTTTTCTTTTCACAATATATTTTCTTTATCACCAGTTATTTGAGTTATAAACTGGCCAATCAGAGGCTTCAGTAAAACCACATGGTGCCTACTGGCCCTCATCTCGAATGTTCAAAACGTTTGACAAGCCCCCTTTCAGTGGAAGAGGCATGGCTTTCCAACAAACTCACTCCTGATTTGATTGCCAGAGTGGTTGCTATAAAAATGTTGACTCGGAGCAATCACTGCTTACTAATGTCAGCTGGTTCCAACACAGCAACCTCTGTGTCATGGAAAAATAGCGACTGAATTGACTTGATCATTTCTAGGAACTGAAATTGAGACTTTTCTATGGGTGACGTCACAGGCACTGTGTCCATCTCTGTATACTGTCTATGGTTGTTTATGATTCTCAAATTTCATACAAGAACGTGTGCTGTGAAAAGATGGATGCTACTGGGTTTTTTTTGTTTCCAATTTTGTTTTGTAGCTAGAAAAACAAATAAACCTGTTTCCTGTTTTATTGAGGAGGAAGCCTGTTGGATAGTTTGTCATTTCGGAAAGACAGCTGGTTGCCCTGTACCAACGTGTGTCATGTTGTAACATCATTGATAAAAGTTGGACACCTCTGTAGAATGACAGTTGGACATCTTGATAGTTGCACAACAAAATGATCCATGTGGCCTAAAGCCTTTTAATTCTGATCTGCCAACTGGACATCAAATCTTGTGGTCTGAGTAGTGTTCAAAAGATTAGGTTGAACTGGATTCCTTTGCTGTAGTTTTAGCAGGAAGACTGTTATTTACAAAAAACAAGTTATATAAACCTGGACACTATAGTTACAAAGACTACAAATTAGCATGGAGCACATTTTTGATATCTTTAAAAAAATCCAGGAATGATTGTTTTTTTTTATTATTATTAAGTAATCTTTGAAACAAATGTGAACAAATGTAGGTCAAAGGCTTGACCAAGTGTTAGGAAAATACTCAATTTGAGTTTGGGTGTTCCCTCCCGTCAAGAAGCTATCTCTATTTCAAATGTGAACACTGGCAGACAGGAAAATTAGGTTTACTCCAGTGGATTGCTTTTAGAAGACTGAGACTTCCTTTCTGTTGGTCTGAGGCGAGAAGGATGCGCTTCAACCTGTAAAAGGAGCTGAGCTCAGAGAAGAAGACGGAGGTGAATTGGTTCCAAATATGGCTGTGGAGCATGCCGTCTCTCCCACCCTTCATGTGCACACATGCATGCACACTGACACAAACGACCGTACCTTTATTTCCTTGGAAACGGAAAGGAATTTTCTGCTGTTGCACTGGTTTAACATGCACATTTAGATGATTTATCAGTGAAAGTGAATGTTGAGTCAAAACTAAACGAAAACATTGATTTCATCACTTTTAAAAAACAATTAAAAATGTATGACTTTCCCAATGGTGAATTGCAGAATGATTTACTAAGTTTACGTTATCTACTTTACCTATCTGGGATAATTATAAAAAAGCCTTCAATAGCCCAAACGCCTGTTGATTTGCATCTAATTGAGGAAGACAGAAAGCAGTAGCCTGTGGCAAGTGTGTTTATGTTTTAAAGCATGCTCAAACTTGTAAGGGGAAAAACTAATGACCAAGGAGAAGGTGAAGTTGAAGAGCAACATGAGTAAACATGAGATCTACTTTCCCCTGTTTTTTACACAATGTAAGGGATTTTACCTGGTTTAATCTGGTTTAACTGATGATGGGGAATTGAAAGCATTTTTCTTGAATGTGTGACTTATCCTGGCTTTACTGGAAGGAATAGATGCATTCTTCAAGTTGTTTGTCTTTAATTTTAACATGTAATTAATTTTAAAAGGTTTACCGTTTGAGGACTAATGGGCCTAGCCATGGGTGCCCAAAGACTAAGCCTGGTGTAATACAATAATAAATAAGAAATCCTTCTTAAATTTAGCACACTATACGCTTGAAACTTTTAAGGTAAACCCAATGGTATGCATCAGGGATGCAATGTTATAATTTCTCCACAATTCGGTTTACCATACAGTTTGGTTTTAAACTGAGAATTGTGGCATACTTAACCTAACGTATACTATAGAGTACCGCCAGGTGGCTTGGTCCAGCATTAACAGGCTGTTGCCTTTGTGTTTCAAATCAAAGTCAGCATCAGGCTCTGTACTTTAAGTTAAGCATAACCAGACCACAGTGTATATTTAGTACTTACTCACAAGCTTGCCACCTCCATTTAACTAAGACGATGGTTTTACTCCTTTCATTTCTCCAGTTTAATGAGAAGGGGTTATCACTGACCTTATAAGGACCTGGTTCCCTTGTAGAGACATTTGATCTCAAATAATAACGCAAGATGTGATTTGTAGTCCCTGTGTTTTTCTTTGTAAATGTCTCTCCTGCAGTTTTACACACAGTTGCACGAAAGGAAAATGAAGCACTTTTCAGGACAGAAAGTATCAGTGACATTTAACTTGCAGCATTTCAGCTTCACACTAATGATATGCAAGAAGAGGATCATCTGCGTAAATGATGATAAATTAAATCTCTGAAAATCTAACAGTTTATGATTGCTTTGGAACAGATGTTTGGCTCCTCATCTTTAACAATTTGATATTGCTTTGATAATATTTGAAATTGTCGTAAATTCTACTGTGCTTTAATAGACCATTGTAGAAACATTCCTTTATGGATTTTTTTTAAAGCATTCGCATCTTTAATGTTTTTAGTTTATTGTATATAGTAGTTAAGGTTTTCTATTCACTTTATTATCGTACATGTCGTTGAAGTTGTCTGAAGGCAGACACAAAGACAAGAATAGTCCACTCTAAAGAGTGGAATGTAAAATAAAAGTTGGTGAAAAGAGGTGTAGTAAAAGAGAGCCTCAGATATGCTTATATCACACACTAATCATGTGAAACAGCCAAAGATTACAGGTTCTGTGGCTGCAAATCAAGACCACATCATCACTTTTTATTACTTTGCTTGAAAACTGATTTGCGGTGTTTGTGCTATAGTGCTTTGTTTTTTGTATACCTGTAAGTGCAAAAGCTAAACTTCATATCCAGTTTTTACAAGTATACATCTTAAACCGTAATCCTGTTTGAGCCAACTAGCTAGCTCCTAACCACAAAAACAAAGCTCGATCTTTGTTTAATTGCGCTGCTGTAAGATTTAACATCTTAATGTTAAGTGTTTGATGTTCTTTTTTCTTATACCTTCTGTTTTGTGTGGCTATAAGGTAAATACAGTTATAAAAAATATACTAACTTTCCTATGCTCTGAAAGGGAAGTGATCCCTGAAACAGGCCAGGTGTCAGTGTACCATGTGAAGGAAACCATTTTCTCACTGACAATTGTGGTTTTCCCTTGTTGCCCCTTGAGTGGTAATGCTTCCTTTTTCTCCTAACTTTGCACTGAGGTGTTAGACTGGAATGCAGTTGTTGTCACTTGCAGGTTAGCAACTAAGGTTATGCAACAAAACGGAAAGATTTCAAAAAAAAAAAAAAAGTAATTACAAATTTAATTTTCCCAACATCACGCTACTGGTCAATAAATTGTTAGTTTTTTCTCTATGAAATAGTCTAATCCTGACTTACATTTTTTAAGACTGGCATGTCAATCAATTTCAATTCAACAAAATCTTTAAAAAATGTGCGAATAAGACGTCTTTTTTTAGAAGTACTAGTAAAATTATTTTTATTATTAAAAACAATTAATCAAGAACAAAAATGGCTGTTGATTCCGCAAACTTTTTGTTATTATATTTTCCTGTTTCTTGGTGTGTGTTTTCCGTGTGAATACTGTATGTCTCGAAAGTTGTAAGGCTAAAACGCAAACCCACTTCTATCATTTTTTTGTGGGGCTGGGTATTAATATTTGTTTCAGAAATGATTCGATTCTCAAGACCCTGGATTGATTCGTTTAGATTTTTTTTCCCGATTCTTTAGATCCTCTCATTTCAATTTAATTTTGAGTTTATACATTTAGACACATTTGTTTAGAATTACATTAATAATCTACTATATGTTTTGAATATATTTAAATTAATCTGATACAGTTCACATCCTGTAAAATGTATTGATGAAATAAGGAGATTGTTAATATCATACAGTGTTACTGTAAAGGAGAAAGGAGAAAATCTAACAAAAATGTTCAGATCATTAACATTGTCAACATTGTTCTGCTTCTCCTGGAGGGTGTTTCAGTTTGGCCACTAGGTTGCGATCGCGCTATATCATTACACCTTATTCCAGAAGAAAAAAAAAATAGCTAAAAACGGTGCTTTAGACCTCAAATGGTTACTTTAAAAAATATTTCCTTAAAATAGTTTGGAAAATTCATGTCTGTGAGTTTATAAAGATGTTCATTTAGTCGACTGCGCATTAGTATTAGCCATCCTATGGAAATTCCATTAAATGTTACCATCAAGCTAGCGGACTTTACTTTAGCTTTATGTGCTAAATCGATTTGTAGTTTTGTGAATTGATTATTGATCTGTTCAAGTTTAAATGGATTCAAATCGATTAATCAATTTAATCAATCTAGTTTTTGTTTTATCGATGGTAAATGCGTTCCCAGTGATCTTTAAATTATGATAATGCTATTTTTTATCCAAAATAAAAATAAACAAAAAACATTTAATTTTCGAGGACATGGTTTCTGCAGTATTTTTTTTTAGAAATTCGCCTCTTTTAGTTGCAGGTGGGATCATTGGCATGTTGTAAGCTGGAGAGTTTACGCTCTCTCCGGCTATCTTACAGCCCCTCAAACCCCAACCTAGCATTAGTAGTATGAAAATGGTGAGCAATATTGGAGCTATCCAGCTGTATACCTTTGAGCCAGATGCCAGCACGGGCGAGGAAAAACTAAGATGTACATGGATCTGTTTGTCTGCATGTGGATGGAGCGGAGGAAGGAGCTTGTGGCCGCTTATTGTATTTTCTATATCACACCTACAAACTTTTTCCAATGTCATTTTTTCATCTGATTCTCTGCAATTTGAGTAAAAAAATGCTCAGAAATGCCATTTTAAGCTTAAATTTCTTGTATAAATGTCCTTCGTCATGGAAAAAAAATGGCACTACACCAAAAACACAATTTTCATCGGTGTGTCTTGAAAGAACAACATTGGACAATAAACCATTTTGTCTCTCTGTGCTGCCCTTATCAGTTGTGAATAAGATACAGTAGTTATGGAAGTTTTTGTCCTTTTTTGTATCAGTTTTGGAGAAACAACATTCCTGACGACTCAAAAACACACAGCAAAAGAATATTCTGATGAGAGGAGCATTTCAGGTCATATAACAGGATTAGGTTTCTAGTTTAAGACGCAGATGAAAAAGGAAAATGTTGATCCACAAATGGATGAAGAGACTATGTATCATTTACTAGACTCTGTCTAGACATTGTGTTTGGATCAGACTGTAGCCTCGTGTGTCATTATTTTTATGGTTAACTGGTACTGTGATGCATTTGATGGATTCACTCATACATTAAAGTATTATTATAAAGTATTCTCCACTTTATATGGCAGGGGTCTGCCAGCACAAAGAATTTCGGCGCAGGTTTCACATTAACTTAAGGTTTTGAAGTGGATAGAGAATGAGGAACAAAGGGGGAGGGTCAGGTAAGTGAAGGAGGACAAGGTGGAGGAGGGGTGAAGAAGCCGAATCGCTGGGCCTGACTCTGCTTGCCAACATATTTGGAGAAAAGCTCAGACAACACAGCCTTATACAGATATTTTCAAGTGAGCACGTGCCCCAGTGGTGCGCTATTGTTTCCTGTTAACCCCCTGTTGACCACAAGAATCAAACCACAGAAGATTGAGGAGCTCATTGTATTTCAGATGTGATTTTTGACAGTAGAAGAAAAGAAGCATCATATTATGCAATCCTGGTGATCTTTTCCCGTTTGAAATGTTCTTTCTTCTGTCATTGGTGGCTTGACGGCTTTAGCCTCTTGACTCTGTTTGTGTGTGAATGCATCTGCTGTCATTTTTGACGCCACTAGAACGCTGTCCCGCCGCCCCGTCACGTGCCCTGTGCAGTCCCAGCAGATGAGATCAACGTGGAGACACATGTTGGCAGGATGACAGGTGTGAGGGTGTGTCTTAAGTCCACACATTTGTGCATCTAACCTTTTTTTAAAGTCTCAGTGTCCGCAGCTCTATCAATTATGCAGCTGCTCGCTCAGTCCCACTCCTGAGTTATTGCTTTCTGTGCCATTAAATATGCAACTGTTTCCCAGTCCTGTCTCTCTGTCCCCTCCCAGTTCTTTTATGCCCTCTCTGCCCCACGCATCGACAGCAGGCGGGATGCAGATGAAATCAGAGAGCACTGCAGTGATTCTTTTGTCCATGAGTTTTATAATAAGCCCTTGCAAATGGGCAGACAGACTGTTGTTGAATAAGAGATTTGCTGAAGATTTCAGGCCTGCTGAAGTTCAGGGTTACCTATTTTGTTAAAAAAAACTCCCCTTACACAGTATTTTAATATATCTTCATGATTTTGTTGAGACATTCATTCTCTGTAAATGGGCACATTTGGTCCGCTTAAGGTGAACCAGAGTTCATTTTTTCCTGACAATCCAGAACAAATTTTCAGACTGAATACACTCAAGTGAACACTGGTCCGGGACCAGGAAAAGCTCTCGGACCCGTCTTTCGAGGTGGTCTCAGTTCTTTTCCAATCGGTCTAAGCTTTGGTTCGCTCTGAGATTCCTCAGTCTGAATACAAAGTGGTCTGGGAACGGAACTAAGTAGAAACGAAGCAGCAGGACAAATGTAAAGCAAGGATTAGTGTGTTATCAAACAGGATAAAATGGTCCAACTCCTTACTTGTTAGAGTGGGGGTGTCAAACTCATTTTGATTCAGGGGTTGGATTCAACCTGACTGATCTCAAGTGGTCCGGACCAGTAACAAAATGGCAAATAACCTCTGGTCAACTTGTTATCTGTAGCTTTGTATTTGTTTTTTTTCTCCGTTGGAAAAATGCCTCAAACGACCTAGCAGCCTAATCACCTATTATTACTATTATTAGAGCTATTATAGTTTTATCTTTTCGACAAAATGTTGGTGTCACATCTGATAATTTTTATAGCAACTTAACAGGAGTGAGGCTGGCAGGAAACCTAAGTGCATCTTACCCAGATGTGGCATGTACTTGCAAAAAAATGCGGTTTATTTCTTGATCTCTTCTCATTTCTTGTCCTGTGCTTCCCCTAGTGGTGGAATTCCACATTGCAGCCACTTCTTTAAATAATCATAACTCGCCACAGGAATGGGAGAGAAACTTACTTTTTTTTTCTCTTCATGACTTGGCTTTTTTAAACACTCGTGTTGACACCCGTGTTAGAATTCTTTTAACACCACTAAAAATGCTTCTTCTGCTTTTCTATGTCTCTTTATGTGGCACGCGCCTGCCGCTGCTGTGACATCATCCCTAAAGCCACCTTGTTGTTCCTTAACAGAATTCAGAACAGAACACTGATCATCCTACTTTCATAGCCATCGTCTTGTCAGTAACCCTCATGCCTTAGCCGTACCAAAGTTGTAATAGAAAGTGTTGAACCTAACGCTGATCCATTCAAAATTGGTCAGCAAAATATAACGTTTTAACCAGCAAACAGCACCAAAGTGCAGGATTTTCATCATTTCCACCTCTATTTGCTTTACCCCACCCTTGTAATTCCTAGCCAATGTGTGAAGAGAGCTTTAGTCACGTGATTTAGTTTACAGGCTTTGTTCTGGAACAGGAAAGTCCCCTTGACAGCAATCTGAATACAGACCAAACCCAAGGGGCAGGACTCAATCCGAAACATCCTGTTTCTGTTCCTGTTTCTCGCCAATCAGGAGTGAGCTTGTTGGAAGGCCACACCCCTACCATTTGAAAGCATGTTCGACAGAATCTGTCAACGTAAAACCAAATGCTTAATTGAGGCATCTGATTGGTCAGTTAATAACTTGTACTACAGAAACAAAATCATAAAAAATTTTGGATCAGCAAGAATGTGTTTTTAAAATAAAGGCAGTAGTGCCAAAATGGTTATTCTTACAAATATGATAATAAAAATAGCTGTGTATTTCTCAACAGAGGTCTGGGATTTTGGCTTTTTAGGACCAGTGGGTACTTCCTGTTTGGAATACAAAGAAGGAGAGGTCACTTAGTTCAGTTCTCATATACAGTCAATTAGGGGTGTGCCAAAATATCGATATTGCGATATATCGCGAT
>NC_050524.1:28532197-28534775 GCF_002922805.2 Oryzias melastigma | reverse complement strand
GGCGTTCTGCCAGGCTAGCTAGTAATCAGAGAATATTCCCTCTGCTGTGGTCCTTGTGAGGCTAGATTAATAAATTAATATTGATGCGATTAAATTAGGGCAGTCAGATTTGTCGTGTTAATTACGTGTTAACTTGACGTGTGCATGACGCCGACAATTTTTTTGACGCATTAATCGCGGATTTTCTCATACGTGCCTTTCCATACCGCGCGCGCGCGGACGTCCCTAAACCCAGGGTAAGTCACCGCCCTCTAACTCACCGGCTGCTCTCACTAGATCATGGGCGGGTCTCCAAACACCGAGCTGCGAGCTAAAACCGGCCAGCGCTAGGACCTGGAGAGCTCCTGCACCCTAACCCGGCTCTGGTTTGCGTCCAGTACCACGTCTTGTGATACCGGCTCGCTTCTTGCGCCGCGTCTCGAGAACTGCGGACCCCCGACGTTCCGAACAGCAAGCGCACCGGGGGACGTTTTAAATGTAGTTTAAACAACGGCAGTTATTTGAAGATTAAAAGATAAATCTCAGCTTTGAGTGTGTGGCCCGTCCCTCTTTCGCCGCGCGAAAATATGCAAAATATCCCAAAGTTCTGGAGGTTTAAGCGTGATCCAACCCCAGCAGAGCGGTCTGTCTGCCGGCATATTCATCCGTGAGCTCCGCTGGACACGTCGCTGCATCGAGCTGCAGCCAGAGAACGCGGCGGCATTAACAGACTGTCAAACTATCCACAGAGTATCCCGCTTTACTCAGTCTTTAATGTTTTAAAAAACAAAAGTTCATTGGAAATGATAAATCTCTATTTCATTTATTACTGTAGTTCAGCAGAGGAGGAAAAGATTTGGCCCTGACAAAAAATGAACATGAAAGTGTTATGGAAATGTTATTTTTGATGTTTTTTATTTTATTTTACTGAACGTTGATTGAAGTTTAGAATTTAAAATGCCCTTCACTTGCACTTGGGCTTTTGTTAGGCATTTTATGTTACAGCCTTTTATTGTTAAGAAAGTTTATCTCAATACAATGTTACAAAATAAAGTATTTCTGACTAAAACTATTAATTTTGCCATTCTTGTTTTCATAATTAATGTAGAACTGCTAAATTCTATGAAGCACATATTTATTTCCTAAAAAAAAGGCCACATATGAATTTGCGATTAATCGCGAGTTAACTATGGACAGTGCGATTAATTGCGATTCAAATTTTTAATCGCCCGACAGCTCTAGTTTAAACATAAATTTATATTTTCTATTGTTTTTATTTAGATCAGCTCTGGGGTTCTGTTCTCTATTCTCATTTACTTCTCCTCTCTTCTATTCTTTATTTATTGTATTTAGTTCTCCATGCTCTTGTTGGTGCAGTTCCATTCACATGTTGTTCTTCTTTCCCACTCTCCTCTGGGGAGCGGGAGAGATTTCAGATCCCCGGTGGATCGCCCACGCTCCCACTCTTGGCCGTGGACCACGCCCCCGACACCATCCTGCATGTCTGAGTGAGAGTGATTCCTGCTGGGTCGTCTGTCCTCCTGCTCCTGGTCGTGGACTGCACTTCTGCTCCATCTTGACTATGGACTTCATCATCACTCGTCCCTTAGCTCCATCTGAATGAACTCTTCTAGATACGTAGTTGTAGAAGCTAATCTTTCTTTAATAGTTCTGGTATCGCCTGTCCGTCCTGGGATGGGATCTCTCCTTCATGTGGGAATCCCTAAGGTTTCTTCTTTTTTCCTGACTCAGGTTTTTTTTAGGAGTTTTTCCTTACCGGGAGGGAGGGTCTAAGGGCAGGGATAACCAGTTTTATTTACTCTTTTTAGTTTTTAACTATTGTTCATATTTTATGACTAATTTTCTGCATCTGTAAAATTACCTGCATGAAACCCAATGAGGCAAATTTCCTTTGTGATTTTGGGCTATATAAATAAAATTGAATTGAAAATGTAATTGAATTTCTTTGCAAAGCTAGCGGTGATTAGCTAGTGAATAGCGCAAGCAGGCAGGGATATTGGAAAGGAGAAAGAGAGCAGGCTATTTGCTGGTAGAGAAAATAATAAGACTATTTCCTGGTGAAGAAAGGGAGAAGACTATATCTTATAGGAGAAAGGGAGCCGACTATTTCCCGGTGGACATAGGGGAAGACTATTTCCTGGTAGACAAAGAGAGCAAACTATATCCTGGTAGAGAAAGGGAGCAGACTATTTCCCGGTAGACAAAGGGAAGAAACTATTTCCTAAAGGAGAAGGGGAGCGGACTATACCCTGGTAGAGAAGGGGAGCAAACTATTTCCTGGTAGAGAAAGAAAGCAGACTATTTCCCGATTAACAACGGGAGCAGACTATTTCTTGGTGGAGAAAGGGAGAGGACTATTTTCTAAAGGAAAAGGGGAGCGGACTATATCCTAGTAGTGAAAGGGAGCAGGCTATTTACGTGTGAACAAAGGGAACAGACTATTTCCCGATGAACTTAGGGAACAAACTATTTTCTAAAGGAGAAGTGGAGCGGACTATACCCTGGTAGAGAAGGGGAGCAGACTATTTCTGGATGAACAACGGGACCAGACTATTTCCTGGTGGAGAAAGGAAGCAGA
>NC_050524.1:28521256-28531968 GCF_002922805.2 Oryzias melastigma | reverse complement strand
TAAAGGAGAAGGGGAGCGGACTATACCCTGGTAGAGAAGGGGAGCAAACTATTTCCTAGTAGAGAAAGAAAGCAGCCTATTTCCCGATGAACAACGGGAGCAGACTATTTCTTGGTGGAGAAAGGGAGAGGGCTATTTTCTAAAGGAAAAGGGGAGCGGACTATATCCTAGTAGTGAAAGGGAGCAGGCTATTTATGTGTGAACAAAGGGAACAGACTATTTCCCGATGAACTTAGGGAACAAACTATTTCCTAAAGGAGAAGGGGAGTGGACTATACCCTGGTAGAGAAGGGGAGCAGACTATTTCTGGATGAACAACGGGACCAGACTATTTCCTGATGGAGAAAGGAAGCAGACAATTTCCAGATGAACAACGGGAGCAGACTATTTCCGGTTGAACAACGGGAGCAGACTATTTCCTGGTGGAGAAAGGGAGAGGACTATTTCCTAATGGAGAAGGGGAGCAGACTATATACTAGTAGTGAAAGGAAGAAGACTGTGTCCTGTTGGAGAAAGGGGCAGTCAATGTTCCAGTGGGCAAAGGCAGTTCACAAAAATAACTCATACTTCATAAATAATTTGTTTTTTAGTGTTCCAAAGGTAATATATGATCATATATAAATGGATATAGTATACTCTGAAATAAAATCTTGGTATGGCCCAATTTTTAAATCAAATTTGATTATAAAATGTGTAAAAACATCTAAAGAGATTGCAAACATTTTACACCACAAAGAACATATTTGCACATTTGTTCATTTTGACATCTTTAACTTTTGTCAAAAACATTTGTTAAGCTACACCCACAAAGAAGAAAACAACACTGCAAACTGCAGCTCTGTGTTTTGGGAACAATATAAACTATACAAGGGGGCATTTCAAAGTAAATCTCAATACATATATAGTATAAATAAATGAATAGAGAAGATACAGAGAAACAATTCAGCATGTTTGTGCGTTTCTAAGAAGTGTCTAGATCTGATATTTTTTTGTGCAACAGTGCCTGAACATGCGTGTTGATCTTATCCGAGACCAAATTTATGATGGACATAATCATATAGTTTATTATGTAATGAACATTTGTGCAGTGCTGCTGTAGTGGGTTATTTCTGAGGATTTCTTTAGGTAAAATACAAATGTCTTATTTAAAGCCTGGAAACAAAGATGACAATGTTCCCCCTTGGATGATGCAATTGTGCCCAAGGATGGAAGTGCACTATCAAAACTAATCTGTATACTAATAAAACCTTTCTAAAATCATTATTTCATAGCCCTATCAACTGGAGAAGAAGTAATTTACTATTGTATTGTGGCATTTGCCCTTTACATTAGGCACTAATACTGAGTCATGAGTTTGTGCAATGCTGTTATGGTCTGAGCTTTCACCTGAGGAAAGTGTGTGAGGATGATGACTGTGACAGATGATTAAGTTGTGGTGTTCTTGCCATCTGCATTTCTGCTCCTTCGACTATAAACAGGAAATTCCTCTCTTTCAGCACTGACCAAATGGGTTGCTTACCCGATGCTGTGTGTTGTTCTTTCTTTTTTATCAAGGCTCTGTCACATCCAGTCATCGTTGACATTTAACTCTCCAGAGCTGCGGCTCTCTCGCGTGGATCCTGTGTTTGCACTTGCAGCTACTGCTAAACATCAGGCGCATTAGTCACTGCGTTCAAAGGCATTTTGTCACGTCTGCAGTCAAGCTCACAATCTCATTCTGCTTTTTTTTCAGTAACATTTATTTTTTTCATTATTTCATTTCATTCTTGAAGCGGAACTGTAATAGGCTAACCTGACAACTGTCAGCCTCAGCAGATCCACGGTGTGAAGAGAAAGCTGACATCTAAGCCTGGTGGAAGCCGCTGGTCCTTTCAAGCTACGGACACAACGGCCTAAACGTGGGTTCTTGAACGCTCAGATCATGTTTACACTGGATGAGCAAGGAGGGGCTATTTCTTCTTTTTCTTATGCCACTGTTTACTAATGGATGTCCACCACCATACCTTTAGCTCCTCCCTATTGCTCCACATTTTTCAAAGTAAGTGCCGTATTATCCAGAGTATAAGTCACAGGTTTTTTCATAGTTTAGCTAGGGACGTGACTTATACTCAGGAGTGACTTATTTTTTATTTTTCTTTTGAACATAAATAGGCTCATTTATTTGTCATTTTCTCACTATTAACCGGTTGCCTCAAAGCGGTAACAACCACTAGGGGGCGCTGTATGTGTATCAGTATTTGCTATTGACAGTGCCAGAAGTAGTGTTGTCCAAAACAAACATGGGGGAGAATCTGATTGTTTTCCTCTTAAACGTTGATATTTTTCTTATTTGCATGGAAACTTCATCACTCTTATTTTATTTTTTGCACCCTCGGACTAATCGAAAAGTCATCAAACAAGGTTACAGAAAGATGGAAGATCAGGTAAAAGTACCGAAAGATGGAAGATCAGGTAAAAGTACCGTCATTTAGACACAAAGCACTTAAATTATTCATTCACACCTTATTCATACTTGGTGACGATAAGCTACTACTGTAGCCACAGTTGCCATGGGGTAGACTGACAGAGGGGTGGCTGCCAGTACGCACAAGCGGGCCCTCTGACCATCACCGGGACATTCATACGCATTCACACATGTGAATGCAGCGTCACTTTGAACTTGGATAAATTGTCCTGAGACATAAGACTTTCCCCCAAAAAGTGCTGCTTATACTCCAGAGTGACTTATTTATGGTTATCTTCTTCTTGAGTAGACCATTTTTTCCTCCTGCGACTTGTACTCCGGAATATACGGTATTGAGTTTTCTTTTAATCACAGGGCTCTCAAACTCAATTTACCTTGGAGACACTGAAGGCAGAGTCTGGCTGGGCTGTCTGGGGTTACATTTGTGCCAAAAAAAAAAAAAAAATGTTTTTGCGTCCACTATCTATATATTTGGTTTATTGTCTATGTCTACTGAGCAAGTATATTGAACATTTGTTCATGTCTATGTACTACTAAGCAATATCTTAGTAGATATTACACACAGACTTTTCTGACGACCAGATCCAACGACAACAACAAATGTAAAGTTTTAAACATAAAGCTAGCTGAAACATCAGAAAGCAAATACAAAGCTATCATCATAGAAGATTTGCTTAGTGGATCTTGAACTTTCAGGCGGGGCCGCAAAATATCAACTTGGGGGCCGCAAATGGCCCGTGGGCCACAAGTTTGAGACCCCTGTTTAGCATTCCTTTATACGGTTAAAAACACAGTGTTGTCTATTTTCACGCTAACGTAGATAACTGGCGAGTGTTGAGCTGTAGTAACGTCCGAATTTGAAGACACTATTTTTCAATTTCCTTCTGCTTTTTTAGGCATAGTGAAAAGCCGTAGGGCTAGGGAAGCAATTCCGATTCAGACTTGGTGTGATATTATTCTGGCCAGGCACCAACCACATTTTTGATTTCTCTTCCGAGATCAATTGTTTAACAGTTGGCACTTCTGTGAATTAAAAAGGACACTTATCCATGCATCACTACTAAATCCAACTCATGGATTGGTCAGATTTAAAATAATAATAAGATAATAAGATACATGTGAACACAAGAGTTTTGAACGCGTAAGCCGAATAAAAGAATTTATGTGCGTTTAGATCAGGCGTGTCAAACTCAATCACACAATGGGCCAAAATCTAAAACACACCTCAGGTCGTGGGTCGAACAGGATAAACATTTATTCAATGCACTAAAACTACATTTTAAAACTTTAAAACTGTAACTTTTTAATATAAATATGAACTAGATATATAGCATTACCTGCGATAAGGCTAATTTGAATGATGTAAGCTAAATATGGCCACTAAAGATGCTAGTGCTGAAGATGCTAAAATTGATAGCTAAAAATGCTAAAGCTGATAGCAGAAATCACTGATGCTAATAGCTGAAAATGTTGAAGCTGATAGCAAGCTAAAATATTAGCTAAAAGCCAAAGTAGTCTAAAATACTTAAAAAAAAGTAGATTAGCCAAAACAGCTAGCATGTAGCTGAAAAAAAATTCTAAACTTCAAATAGCTTAAAAAACTAAAAAATGAGCCTAAAATAGCCAAAACATAGCTAGTGTGTAAATATTACCCAAACTCAAAAACAACCTAAAAAAACTAAAAAAGGTTAAATTAGTCAAAACAGCTAGCATGTAGCTAAAATATATTACCTAAACTCCAAAATAGCCTAAAAAGCTAAAAAGGAAAGTCTGTATTAGCCAAAACAGCTAGCATATAGCTAAGATATTAGCTAAACTCTAATGCAACCTAAAAAAAGAAAAATAAATCTAGAGTTAGAAATGAGCGCAAGATAACATTGGACCATAAATAACAATAAAATAAAATGATCTGGAGGGTCGGATAGAATTACCTGGAGGGCCAGATCTGGCCCCCGGGCCTTGACTTTGACACATGTGGTTTAGATAGTTTTCATTGGAAGTTGCCACTTGAACACGGGTTGCCGACGCAGCTCTAAAGGCCCACAAAATGATCAAGTAGTAAAACCCAATTTGAGAAGGAAAGAAATAAGATCAATTTTCCACGAAGAAGTTTAATTGAATGTATAAATACATTGTAAAGAACATTAAATATTAAACATTGTTGGTCTAAATTTATGATGCTGATAAAGGTGTTTACAGGTGTGGATTCCCTGTTTCCATCCCTGAGTAAATCCTAAATCTGTATCAGTTTTCTGATTTATCCTGAGGTCTTTAAAAACTATGAAAACCTTTCTCTGTAAAGTACTCCTGCTATTATTTCTTTTCTGTATCATTTTAACACATAAAGCCATTGGAAATTTGATAACAAGATTGTCTGAAAGTATTAATCCGAAAAAACCTCGAGGTAAAAATCATAAAATAGGGTGAGATTATATAAGAAATCACTTTTATGCCCACTTTTCTTAGACAATAAAAACAGCACTTGGAGAATACTGAGACCATTGAAGTCGACATAGTTATGTAGTAAATTATTGTCTGTAATGGTGGTGGTTCTAACATTCAACATGTGAGCATTGCTCATGTTCTCAATTGTTTGTGCTGCACAAAGGGAGCTTTTGCGGAAGAGAGCAAAGAAATCGGCTAGCATGGTGGCAGAGCTGAGCAGTGGGCCCTGCCTTGCTCCTGAGCTAAATGTAAAGCGGCAGAAATCCTATCAAACGGAGGAATGTAACGCAACACTGTGTGATCCTTTTGCCCAACAGCACATCGAAAGTGTCTTCTCCAATTATGACTCGCTTCCCAGAGTGTTGCCTGCCTGCATGCTTTGTGCCATGAGATAACCGACTCATTTGGAGCACTCAGTGAAAGGAAGTGTTCCTATGTAAGCACCAGTGCTTCAAAGAGGAAGAAAAGAGCAAAAAAAGTAAACTAGAAAAGTTGCATTGCCAGCGATAATGCTAGTGTGAACGCATTTTGGTGAAAGTAGTAGCTGAAGATGCTTAAGCTTTTTACTGAAAACGGTTATGCAATTTACTTTAATTGCTGAAGGGATTTGCTGAAAATGCAAGAGTTATTTTTAAAATGTTAAATTTGCTAAAAAACTGGAAATTTTGTTAAAGAGAACTAAAGTTGACCTAAATTTCAGAAAAATGTGAAGTAAAATTGCTTAAAAATCCCTGATACATGACAATTTTTGCAAAAATGTTTAGTGTGTTCCTTAAATATTAGATAAACTACAAATTAGCCCAAAAATTCTTAGTAGATGCCAAATTAGCCAAAAAAGCTAGCTTGTTGCTTAAATATTGGCTAAACTCTAAAATAACCTAAAAATCCTCAGTAAACTAAATTAGTCAAAAACATTTGCCTGTTGCTAAGAAAGAAGCTAAACTATAAATTAGCTTAAAAAAACAGTAGAGGACAAATTACCCAAAAACTTTAGCATGTTGCTAAAATATTAACTAAACATTACTATAAAAGAAAAAAAAGCCCATGAATATATTTAAATATTTGTTGCTAGTCTACTGAAAATTATGAAATTTGAAGGCTTTGCTCAATATTTAAAAAACTTTAAAGTTTATGAATACTAAAAATACAAGCAGTAATGCCCTGAACAAGGTACCAAGATTACCAAAATCGCTGAAAGTGTGATAATCTTAATTAATTTTGTATTTATCCGCCACATCTAGAAAAATAATCTTTGAAAGTACTATCCGACTCTAAACCGGTTTGTGTTTGCAAAAGGTGACTCACGGCAGAGCTCGTTAGCATTAGCATCATAATTAGCGTCATAACATTAGCATCTAACAACAGCGCTGCTTCCGAATCACACTATATTCATCTGTCTGTAGCTGCTTTAAGTGACGCCTCTTTATCCTCCATTTTACAATTCAGATCAAAACTGTGTGTTTACCTCACATGCTAACCAGTGCTGCCAGAAACGATTGTTTTAATAGTCGAAGTATCATTGATATTTTTTTCCGAATAGTCGACTAATCAGGTCCTGCACAAAATGGATGTAAAACACCTTAATCATCTTTAAACTAACTTAGAACTAGATATATAGGATTACCTGCGATAATGCTAGTGTGAATGCTGTAAGCTGAATTTGGCACCCGAAGATGCTAGTGACGATACCTGAAGATGCTGAAATTGATAGCTAAAAACCCTGAAGCTGATAGCTGGAACTGCTGGCGCTAAGAGCTGAAAATACTAAGCTGATAGCTAGCTAAAATATTAGTTAAATGCCCAATTAGCCTAAAAAACATAAAAATAAAATAAAAATCCTAAATACGCCAAAATAGCTAGCATGTAGCTGAAGTGTTTGCTAAACTCTGAATTAGCCTAAAGAAAATGAAAAAATTCCAAATTAGCCAAAACAGATAGCATGTACCTAAACTCCAAAATAGCTAAAAAAACCTTGATAGATACCAAAATAGTCAAAAAGCTAGTATAACGCTGATTTAACGTTCAACTTTCCTACACTCTGACTCCATATAATATCAAGTAACTACTACTTGACTATTAAATTAGTTGTTGACTATTTAAATAGTCGATTAGCTGACTAATCGTGACAGCCCTAGTGCTAACAGACGGTGAAGGATGAGAGGACAAAATAAATTCACCAAAAGAAGAGCTCATAAACATAACTCATTAGATGCAAGCATTTCTCCCCATGTGGTGACTAACCCTCTAACTGTTACTCACCAAAGAGAAGAAAATGCTCGCAACTAGTGAGTGGTTTTTTTTTGGACCCTTCAAAATAAAAGTCTATCACGACAGATTCATTTCCCATCGAGAAAAAGTTCTATCCCAATAAATATCATTATCGTTTTATCGCCTAGCCCTATGTATGCAATTTCAATAAAACGCCATTTAAAAAGACCATTTGCATTTAATGTTATTAAACTCGTTTTAACAATGTCAACCCAAATGGTTGGCCCTCAAACATTTTTACCTTACCAAATCTGGCTCCCTCTGCAAAAAGTTTGGGCACCCGTGTTTTTAAATCTGATTTACTACTGTACAATCCAGTGACTCATGAATTGTGATTTTTTTCCTTATTCCACCTATAATTTTTTTTTACTGAAAAACATTGTGAACCTTATAAATAATAACATATATGTGAGATTTACGGCGGAATGGTTAAGATTGTTTATTCCAAAGATCTGTTTTCACTCGGCTCCCTGTAACCTTTTAAACGCAACCAGAGTTGGTGTGTGTATGTTGTTCTGTCAGGTTGTGATGGTAAGCATTGCTGTGCTCTGCTCTTTATCCAACAGAGCTCCAGTCAAAAGCCTGTATACATTTAAAAATGAATTGGGGATTTATTCTAATGGGTGTCATCATACTATGGCATTTATTCTGTGCATAATCCATGAAAACTTTAGATTAGAAAAAAAACCTAAATTACTTCGTAGGGTAAGAAAATGTGATAAAGTTATTGAGAAAACCTCTAAAAACACATGTTTGGTGTTTCTTTGCATTCTGGAGGCAGAAGTGTAGCAGGCTGACAAAGTCACACCTGTCAATCTTCTTGTCAGCATTGTGCGGTTTCTACAGCGGGTAACCTTTTAGTCTAAAACAGAGGTTGATTGGTAAATGATGTAATTGTGACTTTAACAAATCTGTTTGCTCAGGCAACATCACAACACACGAGGTGTTTGTTTATGACTGAAATGGTTCTGTTCACACATGGCCTCCGTAGGAGGATGACCTCCCTGATTGGTTGTGCTAAAAACAGAAGTGACTTGTGAGCAGCGAAGACGAGATGAGGAGCGGCGGCTCCATGTAAAGCTCCGTTTGTGAGGCCGATTCACGTCCACCACCTCTGTTTGATGCGCGTCACATTTCTTGCTTGGTGCTTGTCAACGGTGTTTGCTACAGGCGACTGAGACGCCAGCTGTCGGGGAGTGTCATACCAGCGGGTTATTACACAACTCTGCCAATGTTTCTTGCCCAAGTGATGTAATTTACGTCTAAAATTAAAAGGCAAAAACTATTCGGTGTGCTGAACAAAAAAAGGCAAAAGAAAGAAAAAGCCAAAGTTAAGTCTTCTGCTCATATTGCTTTCCCTCTAGATCATCCAGGAGTCATTGCAGGTTGATATGTAAAATAGTTAAGCTAGCTAAATAATTAATCAACGTTAGCTAATGTGTTGCAGATAGTTAATTCTAATTTTCATAAGCATGGGGATGACTGTAACTTACTTTTAGGAGGTGATTGGTACAGTGTTGTTCTTATTTCCCACTCCTCCAGGTGAGCGGGACAGATAACTGATTCTAGGTGGCTCATTTGCTTTTGTCTTTGGCTGTGGACCTCGCCTCTGGCTCATCTCTGTCTGGACTTCCCATAGGTTTCTTCTTTGTTTTTTTTGTTTTTTTTCCTGAATTGGGTTTTTTTGGTTGAAGTTTTTCCTTACCAAGAAGGAGGGTCTAAGGGCAGGGATGCCAGTTTAGTTTATTCTGTTTAGTTTATTCTGTTTAGTTTAGTTTATTCCATTTAGTTCGGTTTAGTTAACCTTCGTTTATTCTGTTTTGTTTAAAATAGTTTAGTTTAGTTTCTTCCGTTTAGTTTAATTTTGCAGCATTGGTTTACACTGTATATGCTTACATTTAAATTTGAGCAGGAATGTCTTTTTACTGATGGCATAAAAATAGAATTCAGTAATGGCTTTTCATGTGATAACCCTGGTTAAAATGGTTCTGTATGTTTTGTTTTTCTTTGAGTTTATTTTTGAATCAATGGCGGTGGACTTTTTACATACATTGTAAAAGGAGCGTAGGACTACAAGCATGGCTACCTGGGGACTTCCTGTCTTATTGACTACAAACATGGCTACCTGGGGACTTCCTGTCTTATTGACTACAAACATGGCTACCTGGGGACTTCCTGTCACCCAGGTGCCAGACTGATTACAAACATTATAAATGAGAGGAGAGTCTCTCCAAAGTCAGCTGAGAGGCCTGACCTGAGTGAGGATTCGGGAGTGAGCCACACATACAACGTTGACAGCTGCAGAATGCACACTATTAAGGATTACTGAGACATTGGAGAAGAGTACCAACCGTGTTGATGGAAGATGGTGGAAGTCTATCTGCTATTGGGTGAGACCACATGATTCGTCGCTGGACAGATCCAGTGACAAAGACACGTATTTGCCACCTGCGGACGGAACGTTAATGACCTACAATCTACTTTAGACTGCTTTGGCCTTAATGGTGGAGGACGCCAAAGGGATGCGCTGACTGTGTACATAGGAACTATATAAAGACTTGGGTGGATCTGGGTGAAGGACTGGGGAAGGACTTGTAGAGTTTTTGTAGAAATTGAGGAAAAATGGTAAAAGAAAAATGTATTTTCTTGAGTTGTTCTTGTTTTGTTTGTGGGTGGGTATAAAAGAAAGGAAATCAGACTAACTCTTTTTTTATCTGTGAGACAAACATTTATGCCCCTGGTTTTTGTTTGTAATAGTTTGCTGTATTGTAGAGTGTTAAAATTTAGCTTAGTTTAGTTTATCTTTAGTTTAGTTCAGCTTATTCAATTTAGTTTAGCTTATTCTGTTTAGTCTTGTCTTGTTAAGATTATTCTGTTTAATTTAGCTTAGCTTGTTCCGATTAGTTAGGTTCAGCTCATTCTGTTTAGTTCAGGTTATTCTGTTTAGAATAGTTTGGCTTATTCTGTATAGTTATGTTTAGCTTATTCTGTTTAGTATAGTTCAGTTGAGCTTATTCTGTTTAGTTTAGCTTAGTTTAGCCTATTCTGTTTAATTTAGTTCAGTTTAACTTATTCTGTTTAGTTATATTTACCTTATTCTGTTTAGTTTATGTCAGTTTAGCTTATTCTGTTTAGTTATATTTACCTTATTCTGTTTAGTTTGTCAGTTTAGCTTATTCTGTTTAGTTATGTTTAGCGTATTCTGTTTAGTTATATTTAGCTTATTCTGTTTAGTTATATTTAGCTTATTCTGTTTAGTTTAGCTTAGTTTAGCGTATTCTGTTTAGTTATATTTAGCTAATTCTGTTTAGTTTAATTCAGTTTAACTTATTCTGTTTAGTTATATTTAACTTATTCTGTTTAGTTATATTTAACTTATTCTGTTTAGTTATATTTAACTTATTCTGTTTAGTTATATTTAGCTTATTCTGTCCAGTTTAGTTCAGTTTAGCTTATTCTGTTTAGTTATATTTAGCTTATTCTGTTTAGTTATATTTAGCTTATTCTGTTTAGTTATATTTAGCTTATTCTGTTT
>NC_050524.1:28505762-28520910 GCF_002922805.2 Oryzias melastigma | reverse complement strand
TAGTTATAATTGGCTTGTTCTGTTTAGTTATGTTTAGCTTGTTCTGTTTAGTTTAGCTTATCCTGTTTAGTTATATTTAGTTTATTCTGTTTAGTTATGTTTAGCTTGTTCTGTTTAGTTATATTCAGCTTATTCTGTTTAGTTATGTTTAGCTTATTCTGTTTAGTTTAGCTTATTCTGTTTAGTTATAATTAGCTTGTTCTGTTTAGTTATGTTTAGCTTGTTCTGTTTAGTTTAGCTTATTCTGTTTAGTTTAGCTTATTCTGTTTAGTTATAATTAGCTTGTTCTGTTTAGTTATGTTTAGCTTGTTCTGTTTAGTTTAGCTTATTCTGTTTGGTTTAGCTTATTCTGTTTAGTTATAATTAGCTTGTTCTGTTTAGTTATGTTTAGCTTGTTCTGTTTAGTTATGTTTAGCTTGTTCTGTTTAGTTGTGTTTAGCTTGTTCTGTTTAGTTGTGTTTAGCTTGTTCTGTTTAGTTATATTTAGCTTGTTCTGTTTAGTTATGTTTAGCTTGTTCTGT
The DNA here is from genome assembly GCF_002922805.2 of Oryzias melastigma. Taxonomy (NCBI): domain Eukaryota; kingdom Metazoa; phylum Chordata; class Actinopteri; order Beloniformes; family Adrianichthyidae; genus Oryzias; species Oryzias melastigma. The sequence continues at coordinate 28,520,389 of NC_050524.1, read as the reverse complement.
TTAGTTATATTTACCTTATTCTGTTTAGTTATATTTAGTTTGTTCTGTTTAGTTATATTTAGCTTGTTCTGTTTAGTTATGTTTAGCTTATTCTGTTTAGTTTAGCTTATTCTGTTTAGTTTAGTTTATTTTAATCTGTTTAGGTTATTTTGTTTAGTTTAGCTTTGCTTCTTCTGTTTAGTTTAGTTCCGTTTAGCTTATTCTGTTTAGTTATGTTTAGCTTATTCTGTTTAGTTATGTTTAGCTTATTCTGTTTAGTTATGTTTAACTTATTCTGTTTAGTTTAGTTTATTTTGTTTAGTTTAGCTTGGCTTATTCTGTTTAGTTTAGGTTATTCTGTTTAGTTTAGTTATGTTTAGCTTATTCTGTTTAGTTATGTTTAGATTATTTTGTTTAGTTTAGCTTGGCTTCTGTTTAGTTTACTTCCGTTTAGCCTATTCTGTTTAGTTTAGCCTATTCTGTTTAATTTAGTTAAATTTAGCTTATTCTGTTTAGTTTAGTTAAAATTAGCTTATTCTGTTTGGCTATATTTAGCTTTTTTTTTGTTTAGTTATGTTTAGCTTCTTCTGTTTAGTTTAGTTCCGTTTAGCTTATTCTGTTTAGTTATGTTTAGCTTATTCTGTTTAGTTTAGCTTATTCTGTTTAGTTTAGTTTATTTTAATCTGTTTAGGTTATTTTGTTTAGTTTAGCTTTGCTTCTTCTGTTTAGTTTAGTTCCGTTTAGCTTATTCTGTTTAGTTATGTTTAGCTTATTCTGTTTAGTTATGTTTAGCTTATTCTGTTTAGTTATGTTTAACTTATTCTGTTTAGTTTAGTTTATTTTGTTTAGTTTAGCTTGGCTTCTTCTGTTCAGTTTAGCTTATTCTGTTTAGTTTAGGTTATTCTGTTTAGTTTAGTTATGTTTAGCTTTTTCTGTTTAGTTATATTCAGCTTATTCTGTTTAGTTATGTTTAGCTTATTCTGTTTAGTTATGTTTAGCTTATTCTGTTTGGTTTAGCTTATTCTGTTTAGTTATGTTTAGATTATTTTGTTTAGTTTAGCTTGGCTTCTGTTTAGTTTACTTCCGTTTAGCCTATTCTGTTTAGTTTAGCCTATTCTGTTTAATTTAGTTAAATTTAGCTTATTCTGTTTAGTTTAGTTAAAATTAGCTTATTCTGTTTGGCTATATTTAGCTTTTTTTTTGTTTAGTTATGTTTAGCTTCTTCTGTTTAGTTTAGTTCCGTTTAGCTTATTCTGTTTAGTTATGTTTAGCTTACTCTGTTTAGTTTAGTTCCGTTTAGCTTATTCTGTTTAGTTATGTTTAGCTTACTCTGTTTAGTTTAGTTCTCTTTAGCTTATTCTGTTTAGTTATGTTTAATTTATTCTGTTTAGTTCAGTTTAGCTTATTCTGTTTAGTTTAGCTTATTCTGTTTAGTTTTGCTAATTTAGTTTAGCTTATTCTGTTTAGATATATTTAGCTTATTCTGTTTTCTTTAGGTTATTCTGTTTAGTTTTGCTTATTCTGTTTTTAGTTCAGTTTAGGTTATTCTGTTTAGTTTAGTTCAGTTTAGGTTATTCTGTTTATAAGATTAGCTCATTCTGTTTAGTTTAGGTTATTCTGTTATATTTAGCTTATTCTGTTTAGTTTAGTTATATTTAGCTTATTCTGTCTGGTTATGTTTAGCCTATTCTTTTTAGTTTAGTTCAGTTTAGCTTATTCTGTTTAGTTTAGCTTTTTTAGTTTAGTTCAGTTTAGCTTATTCTGTTTAGTTTAGCTTTTTTAGTTTAGTTCAGTTTAGCTTATTCTGTTTTCTTTGGGTTATTCTGTTTAGATTTGCTTTTTCTGTTTTTAGTACAGTTTAGCTTATTCTGCTTAGTTTAGTTCAGTTTAGTTTAGCCTATTCTGTGTAGTTTAGTTATGTTTAGCTTATTCTGTTTTGTTTAGTTCAGTTTAGCTTATTCTGCTTAGTTTAGCTTATTCTGCTTAGTTTTGCTTATTTAGTTTATTTTAGCTTATTCTGTTTAGTTTAGCTTATTTTGTTTAGTTTAGTTCAGTTTAGCCTATTCTGTTTAGTTCAGTTTAGCTTATTCTGTTTAGTTTAGCTTATTCTGTTTAGTTTAGCTTATTCTGTTTAGTTTAGCTTATTCTGTTTAGTTATGTTTAGCTTATTCTGTTTAGTTTAGTTCAGTTTAGCTTATTTTGTTTAGTTTTGCTTATTTACTTTAGTTTAGCTTATTCTGTTTAGTTATATTTAGCTTATTCTTTTTTCTTTAGGTTATTCTGTTTTTAGTTCAGTTTGGCTTATTGTGTTTAATCTAGTTCAGTTTAGCTTATTCTGTTTAGTTTAGTTTAGCTTATTCTGTTTAGTTTAGCTTATTTAGTTTAGTTATATTTAGCCTATTCTGTTTAGTTTAGGTTATTCTGCTTAGTTCAGTTTAGCTTATTCTGTTTAGTTTAGCTTAGTTTAGTTTAGCTTAGTTTAGCCTATTCTGTTTAGTTTAGCCTATTCTGTTTAGTTTAGCCTAGCTTCTTCTGTTTAGTTTACTTATGTTTAGCTTATTCTGTTTAGTTTAGTTCAGTTTAGCTTCTTCTGTTTAGTTTACTTATGTTTAGCTTATTCTGTTTAGTTTAGTTCAGTTTAGCTTATTCTGTTTAGTTTAGCTTGTTTAGTTTAGTTCAGTTTAGCCTATTCTGTTTAGTTTAGCCTATTCTGTTTAGTTTAGCCTAGCTTCTTCTGTTTAGTTTAGTTATGTTTAGCTTATTCTGTTTTGTTTTAATTAAGTTTAGCTCATTTCTTTTAGTCTTGTCTAGTTAAGATTAGCTCATTCCTTTTAGTTTAGCTTATTCTGTTTAGTTTAGCTTATTCTGTTTAGTTATATTTAGCCTATTCTGTTTAGTTTAGTTCAGTTTAGCTTAGTCTGTTTAGTTTGGTTTAGTTTAGCTTATTCTGTTAAGTATAGTTTAGCTTAGTCTGTTTAGTTTAGCTTATTTAGTTTAGTTATATTTAGCTTACTCTGTTTAGTTTTATTTAGCTTACTCTGTTTAGGTTAGCCTAGTTTAGCTTATTTAGTTTAGTTTAGCCTAGTTTATCTTATTCTGTTTAGTTTAGCCTAGTTTATCTTATTCTGTTTAGTTATATTTAGCTTATTCTGTTTAGTTTAGTTCAGTTTAGCTTATTCTGTTTAGTTTAGTTCAGTTTAGCTTATTCTGTTTGGTTTAGTTCAGTTAAGATTAATCTGTTTGGTTTAGTTCAGTTAAGATGATTCTGTCTAGTTTAGTTCAGTTTAGCTTATTCTGTTTAGTTATGTTTAGCTTATTCTGTTTAGTTTAGCTTAGTTTAGGTTATTCTGTTTAGTTTAGCTTAGTTTAGCTTATTCTGTTTAGTTATATTTAGCTTATTCTGTTTAGTTCAGTTTAGCTTATTCTGTTTAGTTTAGCTTAGTTTAGCTTGTTTTGTTTAGTTTAGTTCAGTTTAGCTTGTTTTGTTTAGTTTAGTTCAGTTTAGCTTGTTTTGTTTAGTTTAGTTCAGTTTAGCCTATTCTGTTTAGTTTAGCTTAGTTTAGCTTGTTTAGTTTAGTTCAGTTTAGCCTATTTTGCTTAGTTTAGCTTAGTTTAGCTTGTTTTGTTAAGTTTAGTTCAGTTTAGCTTATTCTGTTTAGTTTAGTTTAGTTTAGCTTATTCTGTTTAGCTATGTTTAGCTTATTCTGTTTAGTTTAGTTCTGTTTAGCTTAGTCTGTTTAGTTTGGTTCAGTTTAGCTTATTCTGTTTAGTTATGTTTAGCTTATTCTGTTTAGTTTAGTTATGTTGAGCTTATTCCTTTTAGTTTAGTTAAGTTGAGCTTATTCTGTTTAGTTATGTTTAGGTTATTCTGTTTAGTTTAGTTATGTTTAGGTTATTCTGTTTAGTTTAGTTCTGTTTAGCTTAGTCTGTTTAGTTTGGTTCAGTTTAGCTTATTCTGTTAAGTATAGCCTAGTTTAGCTTATTCTGTTTAGTTTAGCTTATTTAGTTTAGTTATATTTAGCTTACTCTGTTTAGTTTTATTTAGCTTACTCTGTTTAGTTTAGCCTAGTTTATCTTATTCTGTTTAGTTATATTTAGCTTATTCTGTTTAGTTTAGTTCAGTTTAGCTTATTCTGTTTAGTTTAGCTTAGTTTAGCTTCTTCTGTTTAGTTATATTTAGCTTTTTCTGTTTAGTTTAGCTTAGCTTCTTCTGTTTAGTTTAGCGTATTCTGTTTAGTTTAGTTCAGTTTAGCTTATTCTGTTTAGTTTAGTTCAGTTTAGCGTATTCTGTTTGGTTTAGTTCAGTTAAGATTAATCTGTTTGGTTTAGTTCAGTTAAGATGATTCTGTCTAGTTTAGTTCAGTTTAGCTTATTCTGTTTACTTATATTTTCTTCTTTTTTTTTGGTTAGTTTATTGTGTTTAGTTTAGTTATGTTTAGCTTAGTCTGTTTAGTTTGGTTCTGTTTAGGTTGTTCTGTTTAGTTTGGTTTAGGTTATTCTGTTTAGTTATATTTGGCTTATTCTGTTTAGTTCGGTTTAGCTTATTCTGTTTAGTTTAGCTTAGTTTAGCTTGTTTAGTTTAGTTTAGTTCAGTTTAGCTTGTTTTGTTTAGTTTAGTTCAGTTTAGCTTGTTTTGTTTAGTTTAGTTCAGTTTAGCCTATTCTGTTTAGTTTAGTTAAGTTTAGCTTATTTTGTTTAGTTTAGTTCAGTTTAGCCTATTCTGTTTATTTTAGCTTAGTTTAGCTTATTCTTTTTAGTTTAGCTTAGTTTAGCTTGTTTTGTTTAGTTTAGTTCAGTTTAGTTTATTCTGTTTAGTTATATTTAGCTTATTCTGTCTAGTTTAGTTCAGTTTAGCTTATTCTGTTTAGTTTAGCTTAGTTTAGCTTCTTCTGTTTAGTTATATTTAGCTTCTTCTGTTTAGTTTAGCGTATTCTGTTTAGTTTAGTTCAGTTTAGCGTATTCTGTTTAGTTTAGTTCAGTTTAGCGTATTCTGTTTGGTTTAGTTCAGTTAAGATTAATCTGTTTGGTTTAGTTCAGTTAAGATGATTCTGTCTAGTTTAGTTCAGTTTAGCTTATTCTGTTTAGTTATATTTTCTTCTTTTTTTTTGTTTAGTTTATTGTGTTTAGTTTAGTTATGTTTAGGTTATTCTGTTTAGTTATGTTTAGCTTAGTCTGTTTAGTTTGGTTCTGTTTAGGTTGTTCTGTTTAGTTTGGTTTAGGTTATTCTGTTTAGTTATATTTGGCTTATTCTGTTTAGTTATATTTATCTTATTCTGTTTAGTTTAGCTTAGTTTAGGTTATTCTGTTCAGTTTAGCTTAGTTTAGGTTATTCTGTTTAGTTTAGCTTAGTTTAGGTTATTCTGTTTAGTTATATTTGGCTTATTCTGTTTAGTTAAGTTTAGCTTATTCTGTTTAGTTTAGTTCAGTTTAGCTTGTTTTGTTTAGTTTAGTTCAGTTTAGCTTGTTTTGTTTAGTTTAGTTCAGTTTAGCCTATTCTGTTTAGTTTAGTTCAGTTTAGCTTGTTTTGTTTAGTTTAGTTCAGTTTAGCTTATTTTGTTTAGTTTAGCTTAGTTTAGCCTATTTTGTTTAGTTTAGCTTAGTTTAGCCTATTCTGTTTAGTTTAGTTCAGTTTAGCCTATTCTGTTTATTTTAGCTTAGTTCAGCTTATTCTTTTTAGTTTAGCTTAGTTTAGCTTGTTTTGTTTAGTTTAGTTCAGTTAATTTATTCTGTTTAGTTATATTTAGCTTATTCTGTCTAGTTTAGTTCAGTTTAGCTTATTCTCTTTAGTTATCTTTAGCTTATTCTTTTTAGTTTAGTTTATTATTTTTAGTTTAGCTTAGCTTCTTCTGTTTAGTTTAGCTTAGCTTCTTCTGTTTAGTTTAGCTTAGTCTGTTTAGTTTAGTTATGTTTAGCCTTTTCTGTTTTGTTTAGTGAAGTTTAGCTTATTTCTTTACGTCCTGTCTAGTTAATATTAGTTCATTCTGTTTAGTTTAGCTTATTCTGTTTAGTTTAGTTCAGTTTAGCTTATTCTGTTTAGTTATATTTAGCTTAATCAGTGTAGTTTAGCTTATTCTGTTTAGTTTAGTTATGTTTAGGTTATTCTGTTTAGTTATGTTTAGGTTATTCTGTTTAGTTATGTTTAGCTTATTCTGTTTAGTTATATTTAGCTTATTCTGTCTAGTTTAGTTTATTCTGTTTAGTTATATTTAGCTTATTCTGTCTAGTTTAGTTCAGTTTAGCTTATTCTCTTTAGTTATCTTTAGCTTATTCTTTTTAGTTTAGTTTATTATTTTTAGTTTAGCTTAGCTTCTTCTGTTTAGTTTAGCTTAGCTTCTTCTGTTTAGTTTAGCTTAGTCTGTTTAGTTTAGTTATGTTTAGCCTTTTCTGTTTTGTTTAGTGAAGTTTAGCTTATTTCTTTAAGTCCTGTCTAGTTTATATTAGCTCATTCTGTTTAGTTTAGCTTATTCTGTTTAGTTTAGCTTATTCTGTTTAGTTTAGATTATTCTGTTTAGTTTAGATTATTCTGTTTAGTTATATTTAGCTTAATCTGTTTAGTTTAGCTTATTCTGTTTAGTTTAGTTATGTTTAGGTTATTCTGTTTAGTTATATTTAGCTTATTCTCTTTAGTTATATTTAGCTTATTCTGTCTAGTTTAGTTTATTCTGTTTAGTTTAGCTTAGCTTCTTCTGTTTAGTTTAGCTTAGTCTGTTTAGTTTAGTTATGTTTAGCCTTTTCTGTTTTGTTTAGTGAAGTTTAGCTTATTTCTTTAAGTCCTGTCTAGTTAATATTAGCTCATTCTGTTTAGTTTAGCTTTTTCTGTTTAGTTTAGTGAAGTTTAGCTTATTCTGTTTAGTTTAGGGTATTCTGTTTAGTTTAGTGAAGTTTAGCTTATTCTGTTTAGTTATATTTAGCTTAATCAGTTTAGTTTAGCTTATTCTGTTTAGTTTAGTTATGTATAGGTTATTCTGTTTAGTTATGTTTAGCGTATTCTGTTTAGTTTAGTTATGTATAGGTTATTCTGTTTAGTTATGTTTAGCTTATTCTGTTTAGTTTAGTTATGTATAGGTTATTCTGTTTTGTTTAGTAAAGTTTAGCTTATTCTGTTACGTATAGCCTAGTTTAGCGTATTCTGTTTGGTTTAGCTTATTTAGTTTAGTTATATTTAGCTTATTCTGTTTAGTTATATTTGGCTTAGTCTCTTTAGTTTTATTTAGCTTATTCTGTTTAGTTTAGTTCAGTTGAGCTTATTGTCTTTAGTTATATTTAGCTTAGTCTGTTTAGTTTTATTTAGCGTATTCTGTCTAGTTTAGTTCCATTTAGCCTATTCTGTTTAGTTATATTCAGCTTAGTCTGTTTAGTTTAGTGAAGTTTGGCTTATTCTGTTTAGCTTATTCTGTTTAGTTTAGCTTATTTAGTTTAGTTATATTAAGCTTATTCTGTTTAGTTTAGTTCAGTTTAGCTTATTCTGTTTAGTTTAGTTCAGTTAAGCTGATTCTGTCTAGTTTTTTAGTTTAGCTTATTCAGTTTAGTTTAGTTTATTCTGTTTAGTTTAGTTATGTTTAGGTTATTCTGTTTTGTTCAGTGAAGTTTAGCTTATTCTGTTTAGTTTGGTTCAGTTTAGCTTATTCTGTTTAGTTTAGCTTAGCTTCTTCTGTTTAGTTTAGTTATGTTTAGCTTAGCTTCTTCTGTTTAGTTTAGTTATGTTTAGCTTAGCTTCTTCTGTTCAGTTTAGTTGTGTTTAGCTTATTCTGTTTAGTTTGGTTCAGTTTAGCTTATTCTGTTTAGTTTAGCTTAGCTTCTTCTGTTTAGTTTAGTTATGTTTAGCTTAGCTTCTTCTGTTTAGTTTAGTTATGTTTAGCTTAGCTTCTTCTGTTTAGTTTAGTTGTGTTTAGCTTATTCTGTTTAGTTAGATTTAGCTTATTCTGTTTAGTTTAGTTGAAATTAGCTTATTCTGTTTAGTTATGTTTCGCTTATTCTGCTTAGTTTAATTCAGTTGAGCTTATTCTGTTTAGTTTAGTTTAGTTGAGCTTATTTTGTTTAGTTATATTTAGCGTATACTGTTTAGTTTAGTTCAGTTGAGCTTATTCAGTTTAGTTTATTCTGTTTAGTTTAGTGAAGTTTAGCTTATTTCTTTTAGTCTTGTCTAGTTAAGATTAGCTCATTCTGTTTAGTTTAGCTTATTCTGTTTAGTTTAGCCTAGTTTAGCTTATTCTGTTTAGTTTAGCCTAGTTTAGCTTATTCTGTTTAGTTTAGTTCAGTTTAGCTTATTCTGTTTAGTTTAGTTCAGTTAAGATTAATCTGTTTTGTTTAGTTCAGTTAAGCTGATTCTGTCTAGTTTTTTTTAGTTTAGCTTATTCTGTTTAGTTTAGCTTCTTCTGTGTAGTTTAGTTTATTGTTTAGTTTAGTTATGTTTAGGTTATTTTGTTTAGTTATGTTTAGCTTAGTCTGTTTAGTTTAGTTATGTTTAGCTTATTCTGTTTAGTTTATTCTGTTTAGTTTAGTGAAGTTTAGCTTATTTCTTTTAGTCTTGTCAAGTTAAGATTAGCTCATTCTGTTTAGTTTAACTTATTCTGTTTAGTTTTGTTCAGTTTAGCCTATTCTGTTTAGTTCACTTTAGCTTATTCTGTTCAGTTATATTTAGCTTCTTCTGTTTAGTTTAGCTTATTCTGTCTAGTTTAGTTATGTTTAGGTTATTGTGTTTAGTTTAGTTATGTTCAGTTTAGTTATGTTTATTGTATTTCTTTAAGTCTTGTCTAGTTAAGATTAGCTCATTCTGTTTAGTTTAGCCTAGTTTAGCTTATTCTGTTTAGTTTAGCTTATTTAGTTTAGTTATGTTAACCTTATTCTGTTTTGTTTAGCTTATTCTTTTTAGTTTAGTTCAGTTTAGCCTATTCTGTTTAGTTTAGTTCAGTTTAGCTTATTCTGTTTAGTTTAGTTCAGTTAAGATTAATCTGTTTTGTTTAGTTCAGTTAAGCTGATTCTGTCTAGTTTTTTAGTTTAGCTTATTCAGTTTAGCTTAGCTTCTTCTGTGTAGTTTAGTTTATTTTGTTTAGTGTAGTTTAGTTTCTTTTGTTTAGTTTAGTTATGTTTAGCTTAGTCTGTTTAGTTTAGTTCAGTTTAGCTTATTCTGTCTAGTTATATTTAGCTTATTCTGTTTAGTTTAGCTTCTTCTGTTTAGTTTAGTTATATTTAGCCTATTCTGTTTAGTTTAGTTCAGTTTAGCTTATTCTGTTTAGTTTAGCTTGTTTAGTTTAGCCTATTCTGTCTAGTTATATTTAGCTCATTCTGTTAATTTAGCTTAGTTTAGCTTATTTTTTTTAGTCTTGTCTAGTTAAGATTAGCTTATTCTGTTTAGTTTAGCTTGTTTAGTTTAGCTTAGTTTAGCCTATTCTGTTTAGTTTAGCTCATTCTGTTTAGTTTAGTTTAGTTTAGCCTATTCTGTTTAGTTTATTCTGTTAAGTTTAGTTTATCTTATTCTGTTTAGTCTAGTTCAGTTTAGCTTATTCTGTTTAGTTCAGTTAAGCCTGTTCAGTTTAGTTTATTCTGTTAAGTTTAGTTTATTTTATTCTGTTTAGTCTAGTTCAGTTTAGCTTATTCTGTTTAGTTTAGTTGATCTTATTCTGTTTAGTTTAGCTAACTTTTTCTTTTTAGTGTAGTTCAGGTTACTCCGTTTGATTTAGTTCTGTTTGGTTTATTATAGTTCAGCTTATTCTCTTTGGTTTAGTTTAGCTTATTCCATTTAAGTTGGTTTAGTTCGGTATAGCTTATTTCATTTAAGTTGAGTTATGCTTAGCTTTTTCAGTATTGTTTAGTTTAGTTCAATTTAGCCTATTCTGTTTGGTTTAGCTGAGCTTATTTTGTTTAGTTTACCTTATTCCATTTAGTTTAGTTCAGTTTAGCTTATTTTGTTTAGGTTACTTAAGCTTATTCTGTTTTAGTTTATTCACCTTAGTTAAGTTCACGTAATTCAGTTTTAGCTAAACTTCATCTTTTTAGTTTTACCTATTCCATTTAATTTAGTTAAGCCTAATCCATTTAAGTCAGTTTAGTTTAGTTCAGTATAGTTTATTGTGTTTAGTCTAGTTTGGTTAAGCTTATTCTGTTTAGTTTAGCCTTTTTAGTTTAGTTGAGCTTCTTCTGTTTAGTTTAGTTTAGCTTATTCGGTTTAGTAAAGTTCAGCTTATTCCCTTCAGTTTAGTTATGTGTAGCCTTTTCAGTTTTATTGTTTGGTTCAGTTTAGCTTATTCGGTTTAGTAAAGTTCAGCTTATTCCCTTTAGTTTAGTTATGCGTAGCCTTTTCAGTTTTATTGTTTAGTTCAGTTTAGCTTATTCGGTTTAGTTCAGTTTAGCCTATTTAGTTTAGTTTAGTTAGGCTTATACTGTTTAGTTTAGTTCAGTCTAGCTCATTCGGTTTAGTCTGGTTTCATTAAGCTCATTCTGTTTAGTTTAGTTAAGCCTGTTCAATTTAGCTTAGTTATTCCATTTAGTCTAGTTCAGTTGATCTTATTCTAGTTTAGGTAACTTTTTCTTTTTAGTTTAGTTCAGTTTTTTCATTTAATTCAGTTCAGTTCGCTGTTGCTATTCTGTTTAGTCTAGTTTGGTTAAGCTTATTCTGTTTAATTTAGTTTAGCTTATTTGGTTAATTATTGTTCAGTTCTCTTTGGTTTAGTTTAGCTTATTCCATTTAGTCGATTTATGCTTAGCTTTCTCAGTATTGTTTACTTTAGTTCAATTTAGCCTATTCTTTTCGGTCTAGTTTAGTTGAGCTTATTTTGTGTAGTTTAGCTTATTCCTTTGTTTTGTTTTATTCTATTTAGCTTAGTTAAGCTTATTCTTTTTAGCTTATTCAGCTTAGCTAAGTTCAGCTAATTCCGTTTTTGTTTAGTCAGTTTTATCTGTTTAATTTAGGGTATTCTGTGTATCTTAGCTTATTATGTTTAATTTAGCTCAGCTTATTCCATTTAGTTTAGTTATGTTTAGCCTTTGTAGTTTAGTTTAGCTTATTTTGCTTAATCTAGTTTAGTTAAGCTTTTTCAGTTTCGTTTAGTTCAGTTTATTTTATTCTGTTTGGTCTAGTTTAGTTAAGCTTATTCTGTTTAGTTTATCTTAGCTTATTCCATTTAGCTTATGTTGAGCCTTTTTAGTTTTGTTTTGTTTAGGTACGCTAAGCTTATTCTCTTTCGTTCAGTTTAGCTTATTCCGTTTAGTTTAGTTTTGCTTTTTCCGTTTAGTTTAGCTTATTTCAGTTTAGCTTCTTCTGTTTAGTCCATTTTGGTTAAGCTTATTCTGTTTAGTTTAGCTTATTTTGTGTTGTCTAATTTAGTTGAGCTTATTCTGTTTAGTTTAGCCTATTCTGTTTAGTTTAATCAAGCTTTTCTGTTTGGTTTAGTTCAGCTTGTTCTGTTTATTGTAGGTTATTCTGTTCAGTTTAGGTTAGCTTCTTGTGTTTTGTTAATGTAGGTTATTATAGCTTAGCTTCTTGTGTTTAGTTTTGTGTAGGTTATTCTGTTTAGTTTAACTTGGCTTATTCCATGTAGTTTAGTTCAGCTCATTCTTTTTAGTTCAGTTAAGCTTATTCTGTTTAGTTATCCTATTCTGTTTAGTCTAGTTTGGTTAAGCTTATTCTTTTAAGTTTAGCTTAGCTTATTCCATTTAAGTTGGTTTAGTTCAGTTTAGCATTTTTATTTAGTTTCGTTAAGCGTATTCTGTTTGGTTTAGTTTATTCCAATAATTTTGTTCAATTTAGCTTATTCTGTTTATTTTAGGGTTTTCTGTTTAGTTTAGCTTGTTCCCTTTAGTTTAGTTATGTTTAGCCTTCATACTTTTGTTTAGCTTAGTTCAGATTAGCTCATTCTGTTTAGTCTAGTGTAGTTAAGCTTATTTTGTTTAGTTATTGTATAGCTTATTCCGCCTTGTTTAGTTCAGCTTATTCTCTCTAGTTTAGTGTAGGTTATTCTGTTTAGTTTAGCTTATTCTGTTTTGCATAGTTTAGTTTAGCTTTTTCATTATAGTCTGGTTTACTTGAGCTTATTTTGTTTAGTTTATTCTGTTTAGTTTAGGTTATTCAGTTTAGTTGGGCTTATTCCGTTTAGTTTAGTTTAGCTTGTTCTGTTTAGCTTAGTTTTAGTCGATTTCAGTTTATACTGTCTAGTTAAATGTTATATATCTTATTTAGTTTATTGTATTCTGATTAGTTTAGCTTATTCTGTTTACCTTAGTTTAGTTAAGCTCAGCTTATTCTGTTTAGTTCAATTTAGTTTAGCCTATTCTGTTTTGCTTAGTTCAGTTTACCTTATTCTTTTTAGTCTTGTTTACTTGAGGTTATTTCGTTTAGTTTAGATTATTTTGCTCAGTTTAGTTTGGCTTGTAACTTTAAGTTTAGTTTACCTTATTCCGTTCCATTTCGTTTCGTTTAGCTAGGTTTGTTTTCTGTTTAGTTTATTTTGTTTAGTTTAGTTTAGCTTATTCCGTTTAGCTTAGTTTTAGTTAAGTTCAGCTTATACTGTTTAGTTCAGTGTTATTTATCTTAAGTTTAGTGTATTCTGATTATTTAGTTTGTTCTGTTCAGTTTAGCTTAGTCTGTTTAGCTTAGTTTACTTAAACTTAGCTTTTTCTTTTTAGTTCAGTTTAGTTTAGCTGAGCTTATTCAGTTCAGTTTAGCTTATTCGGTTTATTTTAGTTACGTTCAGCTTATTCTGTTTTGGTTAGTTTAGTTTAGCTTATTCGGTTAAGCTTACTTTAGTTAAGTTTAGCCTATTCTGTTTAGTTCAATGTAGTTCACCTTATTCTGCTTAGCTTAGTTTAGCTTCTTCTGTTTAGTTTAGATTTGTTTAGCTCAGTTTAGTTTAACTTATCCAATTTCATTTTGTTAAGTTTAGCTTACTAAACTTTGTTTTTTGTTTAGTGTAGTTTAATTCAGCTTACTTTGTTTCCTTTAAATTATTCTGTTTAGTTCAGCTTATGGTTTGTTTAGCTTTTTCCAGTTAGTTTAGTAGTTTTCATTCCGTTAAGTTTAGCTTATTCTGTTAAGTTTATTGTAGCTTATTCTGGTTAGAACGTGCTGCTGCTAGAGAATTGGTACAAATAATTTTAGAAAAAGAAGTGTTTAGGAACTTTGATTATTTTTCAAAGAACAGGGTTCCTTTGTTTTACTTACTAGTAGATTTTAATTTGACCTGCTTTCTTGAAGCAGGTAAAACAGGTTTTGACTGTCAGATTGAAACTGTCGTAACTTATGGGAACATATAACAGAAAAGGAGTTTGAGATTTACACTTCAGCAGAAAACCATGTTTCAGGAGTAAACAGAAGGTTTCCTGTCCTCCGGTCTGTACTCTTGGTTCCTGTCACAATACCTGCCATGTAAACAGAGTTTAGTGTAGCAGTGTGCTTAAAAAAAAAAAAAAACACCCCTGTGTACAAAAAGCACACAACTGGAACTTCTGTCTTTTGTCAACCTCTACCTCTGCGTCTGGGTTTGTTTTGTTTGAGCTCAGATGAGAAGCAGCACACAAATTTAAAGTAGTTATCTTTGAAAAACGGAATTATTTCATAATCACAAGTGAAAAAAATTAAACAAAGTCGCATGTTTTATTCACATAAACCAAGAAATGTTCCCTCCCTGCGGGAGATCGGTGTTCTTTGCAATCCTGTCATCGGTTCCACCAGGTCTTGTGCAACCCAACACATATGAGGCAATGACTAAAATAAACAGCCATACTTTCTTCTCCACAGGCTCATCTCTCAGGAGGCTTCATCAGCAGATGTCCAGGGATTGAGTCATCCCATCGCAGAAATGTTGGCTTTGTTTTTGTTTGTGTGTGTTTTTCCACCCACTGGAAAGAGTGAAGTATTTTTAGGCAAGAAGATGCTGCTGAAATGCTGAATAAGTAGGGGGGGGACAGACTGTGCATCAGTACACTGGAGAACCTCAATAATGAAGGCAGATGATCCTTTGCCGCAGCACCACACTATTTATGTTGGTTGGAAGGAAATATGAAAAACTGTTTTACACTGATCGCTTTCTGCTGCACAGCAGTGATAACACTGTCAGCGTACGGGACATTTTTACATGAATGAAATGCAATGCATACACTTAATTCAAAAACGAGTCGTGAGATGAGGCAATGACTCTCTGCAAAAAAAAAAGAAAAAAAAAAGATTCTTGGTGCAGCTTTCTAAAATAATATATAGGAAAAAAACGCATTTGCTTCTTTGAATAGACATGTCATTTCAATGTTTTTAAGGTTTAAAATGATCTTTAAGCCTCACTTCGATCATCTTTCAATCTATCGTTGAAGTGTTCCCATTGGTCTTTTAAAGGGGCCATACCATGAAAAACTTTTTGAGCTTTTAAATGTGTTATACTTTCATTCCTTGCTATAAACAATTCCAATTTTTATCTGTTCATGCATTTCCAAGTAATTCTGCCCCTCCCATACTCATAAAAACGAGCGGGTCCTTACAGTGTGACGTAGACCAGTGAGAACACCCCCTTACTGGAAGAGCTGGCACCGCCCCCAGCATAACACAAATACCGCTAGCAGATTAAGCTAGTGGTGATCTGCTGCCCCGGCGGGGGGTCTTGGCGTGGGGATGGCCGGGCGCTCTCCCCCTGAGTACATTCCATCACCATCCACCTCAGTGAAAC
>NC_050524.1:28500631-28505499 GCF_002922805.2 Oryzias melastigma | reverse complement strand
CTGAGTGTTACGTAGCGATAGCTAACAAATGCTCTTTCGGTTTAGAGTTTAGACTTTGTGCGGAGGGATACACCAAAGAACTGTGCCTGATATCACTAAAACGAGTATTACTGTTACTATGCTAACTTACAATCCTTACAGTCCTACACCGCTACACATTAGCCCTGTTTGCATATTCACAATAACACCAAACATTGTAACAGAGCGGAGTGTAGCTTTCAAAATCACTGAGAAGGAAACCCAGAATTAATCTATTGATAAGGTGTTCTGGATTAAAAGGCATAGTGTCCTTTTTTGAAGAAATTTTAGGTGCACCATAAAGTTGCGTTCACACCAAATGCATTTTAGTGGCGTCCAGTTTCAATGTCAAGTCAATGTACAGACGTGATCAAAGGTCCTGCGGCACGTTTTGAGCATCCCAGGCAGGATGTCAGTTTAGGGGCTATGCGCTTTGTGTTCAAATATCTGAACTTTGGCAAAGATGTATTGCATCAACCAATCAGGGAGTCAGCTTTGGTTGTTGATCAGTGCTAACATGGAACTTCAAGATCTTTTTCTTATAACTGTACAACAATAAAAAGCTCTTCTAATATTATTTTTATGTTTCCCTCCTCAGACTAATGCGGGAAACAAGTCATCAAACTGGGTCACGGAGAGACTGAAGAACCGCTGAAAGGAGCCGTCATTCAAACCCAGCTCCTGCAGTACATGGTGAACCTCACTGTACTGGAAGAGTTTCTGAATGATCTCATGAACATGGACACGGAAACGTGACTACCAACACTTGTGCGGAACTCTTAAAAATGAATAAATCTGATCTCTCAATATCGTCTGTGTCTTCCAAGCATTGTAAATGAGATATAGAGAATGCTACCATGTAGCAATCAGACAAAAAGCTTTTGACGAGGGTTAATAAAATCGATTTAATCAATTTAAATCAATCTATGCTTTATAGGGCAATAACCGATCAATACTCTTAAGGAAATTTTTTTTAAAGTGGTCTAAAACAGTATTTTGCTTTCTTCTTCTTCTTGAAAAAAGTGTAGAACTATATAGCATGATCGCCATCTAGTGGACAAACTAAAACGCCCACCAGGAGAAGCAGAACAATTGTTGGAGCTTCTCTGTTTGAGAATCCATGTAACAATGTGTGCTATTAACAATCTCATTATAATTTCACTAATATATTTACAGTATGTGAACTGTCTGATTAATATGGATATCTTAAAAACATATATAGATGGATTATTAATGTGTTTCTAAACAAATGTATCTAAATGTGTAAACTTAAAATGCAGTTGAATTGAATTGAGTGGATCAAAAAAATCTGAATCGAATCAATTAGGCTTTGGTGAATCGAATTGAATCGATTCTGGAAATTATTGGCGATACCCAGCCCTACTTTTGACAGTAGCTCCTCCCACATCCGTCTGGAGAGTAGACTTTATAAACACATTTTTGGACATGAATTGAGCAGCGAATTGTGGTAGACTCAAATTTGACAGCATTTATAGTGTAAAAAATATGCGAAATATAAAACATATGAACTGAAACACTGATGGTTATTATAGCAATTATACTGCTGGTTCTTCGACTCAACATGCTGAAATGGTTCACAATAGATGTAAAAGCCCTGGGAAGAATCGCTGTAACCAAAGGATGAACAATGATCCGCACTACGCTTAAACGCATGCAAAATCAAATGCTTCAACTTGAAAGACTTTCTGATCACACGAGTCCTCAGATCTTCTCCAGAATCAGAGGCTTTACAGCTTTGCGGCTCCAGCACTGATAATTGCAGCCGTCAGCTTTGACGGCAGCGCCGTAAATGCCGTAAACGGTGGATGTGCTTTTAAAATTACGTGAGTGCACCTGTTGTGAGAACACTAGTGCAGCAGTCCTCTGATCGAAAGGCTTTTATCAGTAACAGCATGATAACACAATCAACTGTGGCAGTCAACATGGGCTACCAAACACTAATCAAAAAGATTTTGATTATTTCTTTACTTTTTTTTTAAATCCATTGTTGGTAAAAATGGGTAGTTTTGGTTAGGAGTTATTTTGTGCAAGTTGTGTGTAATTATAGAGGTAATAGAATTGTTCTGTGTTCTGCCTTTGCTCCTTCAACCCTCGCTCTTAATTTGTCTTAAAGGCTTTTCTGCCTGTCAGTTATCCCATTCCCATGATAACATCCACCATCTGGCATCCGAGGTACTGACATAAATTAGTGCCAGAGAGACACACACGAGGACGTAAGAGAAACTTTTGTTAATGCTTCCGTGGAAAATATTTATTTGATGTTCCCCGCGTCTATGAACGATGAAAACATCTGCTTCACTAAGCACAGAGCGCAAAATGATTTTTCTTCCTAAAGGCAAATCAAATGAACAACCCTCCGATGAGTTCTCGGGCTAAGATGCTGTCAAACATCCAAGCAAAGGTGACCCTCTGCGATCTATTAGCTGCTTGAGCGTGCGTGTGTCTGCAAAATCTGACGGGCTCCAGAGGCAGCAGCATGCCCACTAAATATGGTTTCATTCTTGCATGAAGACATGCAGACCCGAGTCAGCAGCATCCAGCTGGAGGAAACCTTCTGCTCACTGATTATGTTTGTGTTTCAGTCCCAACTCTTTTTTCATAAGCAGTAACTGTTTTTTAGATTTTTTTAATCCGAAAAGAACAAAGAAAAAATGCTTATCGTGTTATTTTGAAAGAGATGCAACTTTTGAAAAAAGTAAGCTACACATTTGTTAAGTTTCTGAATAAGTTTAGCATCGAAGTTTCTTTAAATTACCTGTCAGGTGTTTCAGTGTCTTTTCACACCAACATGGAAAAAAAAAAAACTCTTGGACATATTCTGTATCAGGGGTCTCAAACTGGCAGCCCCGTCTTAATATGAAAGTTCAATGTCTGCTAAGCAATATTTTCTGCATGTACACGCTTCTTTGATGATAGCTTATATTTGCTTTAAATTTAAAACTTTCCATTTGTTATTGATGTTGGATCTGGTCGTCAGAAAAGTCCTTAGCAACAGTTACTAGCATTGTTAGCTCCTGTCGTTTCACAGGACACGCAGAAGATATTTCTTAGTAGTACATAGACATGAACAAATGTTCAATAAACTTGTTCAGTAGACATGGTATTTTCCTTAACCCAGCTGTGTTTTGAGTAAAGGGGAAAAATATTTATATACATTTACTGAAGACGTAAGGTTGCGCATCCTCCTAGAATCTTCTCTTACTGCTTTCGATTTGCTTGTTTTTCCTCTCCGAATTTTGAAACTTGGTACGGATTATGACTTGAGACACAGATCAACGGACATTTCTTTTTTTTTTTTTTTAGGACATATTTGCGCTCGAGATCCGTGTTCAGTTTGCCCGGGGCTGACGGGTAGCCTTGAAGCTGTCAAAGCTAGCTGGTGTCGAAAGCAGACGGATTCACTATCCAACTTTTTTAAAACCATGGCACCGAGGAAAAGCCCAACTTCAGAGGAAGTTGATGACATTAAAAAGTCACTCGACTTCTTGGCTGAGGATGTCACTGTGATAAAAACTTAGCCGAAAAAACTTCTGGATTTACTAGAGGAGATGAAGGAGGTGAAGCGACTGTGGGTTCTGTATGATGATAATGATAGTCAATAGACTAAAGACATAGACTGTGGAGGCAAAAACTTATTTTTGGCACAAATGGAAACCCATATGGCCCAGACTCTGCCTTCAGTGGCCCCAAGGTCAATTGAGTTTGAGATCCCTGTTCCAGAGCATCAGTAAAAAATCCTCAAATTCTATTTCTATAGGAGCCTCAATTGTACGTGTGTCTAAACACTAATGGTTTACATTGAAAATACAGCCGAGAGCAGCAAACGCTCATTAAAACAAGCAGCCTGAATCAAAAGTGCTAACTAAAGTACAGGTTTTGCCAGTGGGGAGCTTTCCCAGCCAAGCATTTAGCTGGTCCAGCATTCCCGGCAGGTTTGAGCCTCCATAAGATTTTCTTTTTTTCTTTCAATTGTTTTCCTTCTGAGGGTGGAAACGTTACAGTCCAGAAAAAAGTGCTGCCCCAGCTTCTTTCCTTTAGCACTAACTTTATTTCCAGAACGCAGAATGTTTCACCAAAGTTGTTTCTTAGTATGTTTAGTTTCAAAAAGCAATTATTCTACGTCCGATAGGCGTGGTTGCATTTTATAGTGATAAAGTGTTTATTTCTTCTGTCCAGCTAGTGATCGGTCTATTTAGGAACCTACTTCATAGAAAAGGCAAATTTATTGAGACTAACAGGCACAGAGAAGTAAGTTTGAACTTGTAACAATTTGCTCATTAGCCAGGTTAGCAAATTTACAATACCTGGCAGTCTTATTTAAAAAATAAAATAAAATAAAAAAAATGCCAAAAATAACATTACTCTTAATTTTAAAAAACACAGTTTGACAATGCAACACATTAGCTGCATTTGCATTTTTACAAGTTTAGCCAACACTTTATTTAATTCTTTTTACTCCTTTGATGAAAATTTAAATATTTTTTAGAAATTCTTTGCTGCATTTAGTCACCTCAACATCCAGAAAGTATTTTCATTTCCATTAAGGAAGGTAAAGAGATGACAAAGCTTAAAGTTAATAGAACAGGAATCTAGAGAAAAAAAGGAATTGATGAAGTATTACGGCCACTATAAAGAAAAAATATATACATGTACTGTCTTTAAACAATGTCGAATAACAATGAGAACAGTTTTTCAAAATTTATAAGAATATAGTTGTATAACTATGATTAAAAAAAAATCTTAAATTTAAAGAATAAAGCTGTAGAGCTATGAGAACAAAGTCATAGTTTTACAAGAATGAAATCATACAATTATAAGAAAAATAATCA
>NC_050524.1:28497395-28500579 GCF_002922805.2 Oryzias melastigma | reverse complement strand
AATCTACAGTATGTGTCATAGTGCATTTGGACCTCTGTAACTTTGCTGCTGATGGCTCAAACAGCGATCCCGTCAGAACGCTCCTTGCGAGTCAAGAATCTTTATCAGTGGTCTTAATGTCTCCTGGGGAAAACCCCTCTGAAGTTCTTGTTGATGTAAGCTTCGATATCCCTGCAGTCGGCCAATTCTAACCATTTTGTAATCCGCGAAAGACACAATTTTGCCAAAACCTGTCAAAATGTTTTTCTAAAGAAACCCACTTTATTGCGAAAGACTCATTCCTCTGTTGAGAAAAGGTTCCATCGGGATATATATCGTTATTGTTTTATCGCCCAGCCCTACTTTACTCTAATAAAATATTGCCTTGTTTTTCACAATTTTACAACTTTGGTTTTGTTTCACTTTCTCCTATGCTGGCCATAAAATACTTTCAAATTAATACAAAATACTTATTTAAACATTTAAACCGATTAATCCATCCATCCAAATCCTAAACCTGCTTCTTTCTGCTTGGCTATATTGATTTAAGGATACATTTGAGTGAGGTGTGCTTCAGTCATTCCAGCCTCTTTCTTAAAGGGGCTATACCATGATTTTCTTAACCCTTTCAGAGTGAACTATATCCATATATATGATTGTATATTACATTTGGACCACTAAAAAACAAATTATTTATGAAATATTGGTTATATTTCATGAATTTTTTTCCTACCCGGAAGTAAAACTGCTCTATTCCTGAAGCTCCGCCTGCCGCTGCGTGCTGCTGCTGTCTGCCTCATGACGTCATCCCAGACAAAATCCGTGTCTCTGTATTTCTCCCACGAAAATAATCCAAACTTCTTCAAAGATGGATGCACATATGATATATCTGCCTTTAGCAGACCTAGCCATGCTAAACTCCTTCACAACACAAACATGAGGCTTCTGCGTGGCTGTGCGGGACCGGATGTTAAGGTGGCGTCTTAAGGTAGCACCGCGGAAAAAGTAACAAACACCTATTTGAGCTTTAATTTATTGAAGACAGGACACAAGTGGAATATATGCGGTATTCTGCATCTAAAATGAAAGTTGTTGTTTTTTTTTTGCTGACTATCAATGGTAAGGGAATAAATTGAGTGTTGTGTAAGCCGGGGGGCGGAGCTTGCAGGACAGACTCTTCCTGGAGGGAGCTGTTTGAAACGATCTTACGTCAGCACGTTTCCACCCGTTCGTTGTCATGGGTATGGGAGGGGCTGCAGCAGACAGTGCAGGTTTTTAGAGGATTACTCTTAAATGCATGAACGGATCAAAATGCGGCTTTGGGGTTCTTTATAGAGAGGAATGAACAGTAAAATGCATTTAAAACCTAAAAAGTAGAATTTTCATGGTAAGGCCCCTTTAACTTCTTTGGAACAAACATGTAATTAAGGAGCTCATCCACCGAGACAGGTCTGCTTTGACATGAAATGAAGTTTTCCAGAACCATCTTTCACGGTGAACTCCATGAACTCCACGAGTCAGTTGGTTCTTGTCTTATTGTTGAGGGACAACTTTCATAAATTACAGCAATTTTTCTTTGTCTTTCCTGCTCATCTACAGCTGCCCCTCCCTCCTTTGCTCTCGCTCTGAGTTAACCCCTGCTGCCAGCGGAGCTGTCTCTTCCTTCCAAAAGCTTTGAGCCCTCTAATTACAATAAGTACACCTGCGGGAACCATTTTTTTGGTTTGACACACTGGGTTCCGGAGAGAAACCATTAACCACTGTGATTCATTGTTCACCTCAGCACAGTTATGTGTCATGATGCGTCGTTTTCTTTCACTGCCAGCAGGTAAACACACAATTTGCTTCAAATTGCTGTTCTTCATCTCTTCTGTGTCTTTTGTAATTGCTGACATCACTTTTAAACTGTAGCAAAGCTCTTTGTCTCTTCGTCACCATTTCTGAACAGAAATGATGGATATTCACACCGCATGAGGAGAACGATAACATTTTTAATCAATGTAATCCATTATCATTAACAGACAGCCATTTTCTAAACCTTAAATGTAATGTAAAGAGTGTCCCTAATGACATTGGCCAATAGGCCCACTAATGTGCTCAGTAATTGTGTGCACTATAAGTAAACAATTCTCGTGCTGAGATATTAGCCAGAGGAACACATAAACACTTTGTGCCCCTGAGCTTGTTTGGCCTGCTTCTATTGGAAAGTAAATTAGAACAAAAGTGTGACTTTTCTGTAAAAGCGTCACAGGGTTTCTGCTGAAACACAATACACAGCAGGTCTCTGGTAGTGGCAGTTGTCAGCAGATAGGATATCTATCTGTATTTTCATAAGCAGTGCTGCTTAAAGATAATTCTCTTCTAATTTTTTGAAAAAATCAGGGTGGAAATGGTTTGCTCTGACACCACGCATAGGAGTAGTGCAGTAATTCTTAAGACCTGGCCTCCACATGTGTGGACATCACATTTTGGTTTATATTACCACAGGAGTCTAGGCCATGGACCTCACCTCTGGCTCGTCTTTGCAGTGGACCTCACCTCTGGCTCGTCTTTGCCGTGGACCTCACCTCTGGCTCGTCTAGGCTGTAGACCTCACCTCTGGCTCGTCTTGGCCGTGGACCACACCTCTTTCTCGTCCAGGCCATGGACCTCGCTTCCGGCTCGTCTTGCCTGTGGACCTCAACCCTGGCTCGTCTAGGCCGTGGACCTCACCTCTGGCTCGTCTTGGCCGTGGACCTCACCTCCGGCATGTATAGGCCGTAGACGTCACCTCTGTTTTTTCTTGGCCGTGGACCTCACCTCTGGCTCTACAAGGTCGTGGACCTCATTTCCGGCCCGTATTGCCCGTGGACCTCACCTCTGGCTCGTCTTTGTCGTGGACCTCACCTCAGGCTCGTGTTTGCATTGGACCTCACTTCCAGCTTGTCTTTGTCGTGGACCTCACTGCTGACTCGTCTTTGCCGTGGACCTCACCTCTGGCTCGTCTTTGCCGTGGGCCTCACCTCAGGCTCGTGTTTGCAGTGGACCTCACTTCCAGCTTGTCTTTGCCGTGGACCTCACTGCTGACTCGTCTTGGCCGTGGACCTCACCTTAGGCTAGTGTTTGCCGTGGACCTCACTTCCAGCTTGTCTTTGCCGTGGACCTCACCTCTTTCTCGTCCAGGCTGTGGGCCTCACCTCTGGCTCGTCTAGGCGGTAGACCTCAC
>NC_050524.1:28459897-28497261 GCF_002922805.2 Oryzias melastigma | reverse complement strand
CGTGGACCTCACCTCTTTCTCTTCCAGGCTGTGGACCTCACCTCTGGCTCTTCTAGGCGGTAGACCTCACCTCTGGTTTTTCTTGGCCTTGGACCTCATCTCCGGCTCTTCTAAGCCGTTGACCTCACCTTCGGCTCGTCTTGGCCGTGGACCTCACCTCTTTCTCATCTAGGCCGTGGATTTCACCTCCGGCTCGTCTAGGCCGTGAACCTCACCTCCACTGGTACATCGCCTGTCTGTCCTGGGGAAGGATCCCTTTAGGTGGACATTCTTCTTTTTTCTATAATCAAGTTTTTTTCTTTGGAGTTTTTCCTTATAGAGGAGGAGGGTTTAAGGCAGGAGTGGGCAAACTTTTTGATTTGTGGGCCACAAAAGGTTCTAAAATTTGATATAGGGGTCGTACCAGGAGCAGATGTGTTGGGTGTTTTGGTAATGTGCTTCATAAGAGAAAAAAATAACATGGAATTGGGACAAAGACATGCTAATTTTGATTGAAATTAATATAATTTAAAGCAAAACATTTTGGCGTTTTTATTTCAAAACAGTTTTTTATCGGCTTTAGTGCCATCTCCACCAACTGGATGATGTCCCTCCAAGAAAAATACAATCTTTAAAGAAATGCTGCGTTCATGTGCTGTTGGAAAAATTGGAAAAATGCCTGTCCGTCTCAGAAATTACATATAAACTTTAGAAAAGCAGCAAATCTGATGGAAAAACAAAACAAAACGCATGAATGCAGATAACTTTCAGGACTTAGACAAAGCTCAATGTTTCTATGTTGCACCATCCATGAGGAGACACATTTAATGCAGGGAAAACAAAACAATAATTAGGAATAACAATATAACTTATTCTTGATTGGAAGGCTAGATTAAATACTTTACCAGCCTCATATGGTTGTAGTTTGCCCACCCCTGGACGAAAGACAGGAATAACCAGTTTAGTTTATTCCGTTTAGTTTATCAGCCATTGCTTATATTTTATGACAGACTTTCGGCTTTTGCACAATTACTGTTATGAAATCCAATGAGACATTTTTTGTGATATATATATATATATATATAAATAAAATTGAATTGAAAATTGAATTAAAGTAAGCATTAATCATTTTCAGAATTTAACAGACGAAATAAAAACCTGGTGATAAAGCACACCTCAAAGGGCATTATCCCGCTTATGCAGCATCGTATCTTGTGTGATTTCTTCACTATTTCCTTTTTCAGGGGCATAACAACATTTGGGCTATGTATATTTTTAGTAGTGTATTATCACTGTCTATTATCACTTTTTAATCCATACCTTGCAGCCAATCAGAATTTAGTATTCACATGGACCGTGGTATAATTCTGCTTAATCCTGTGACTATATGTGTAGAGGGTTAGCTCAAATATTAGGTTGGGTCTTAAAAGTAAATAATAGTCATTATGGCTTTAAATTTACTCCCCTACACAAAAATTTAGAAAAATAAGATATATATTTTTTACCAGAATATACTTGCTTTGTCGGCATATCAAGCCTCACCTGAACCACAACAAAAGCCTTCACTGTTTCATGCTTCGTCTTATTGCTTCATTAATGGCAGCGAGAATTTGATTTTTGCTCTCCTTCAGTAAGTCAGAGGTCGTTTTATATCTGTAGAGCCACATGTGAAAAAAACAAGTCTGGGTAAAATGGGATGGGGATGGGTCTCTGTAAAAAATATGATGGAGGTAATCACCTCTTGAGCAAAGAAAGATAAGAAGCGGAGAACCTAGGAGGTACGCTCTCAGAGTTTAGCACACTTGACCTCACAGCGCTCACGGCAGCTGACAGCAGAGCTCATTGTTAACCCTGCAGGAGTTCTCCAGTCGAGGAGGCTGCCTCATTTCAGACACTTATTTACCCTTAAATTGTGCTCACATTTTATGCAAACAAACACACTTCACTGGATGTGTTGAGCATTACATGATGGATCTGGTTAAATGTATTACATTTATTTATTTATGTATTTTTTATTTATAAAATTACATCGTGGGAAACGGAGGCTCCTGAGATAAAAGTGGATAAAAAGATAAATGTTTGAATAAATCAGCTAAACGAACTACGCAGAAAGACAACAGAAAAAACAAAAAGGCGACCAGATGGAGGAACTGGCAATGACTAACCAATAAAAACCATGAACTAAAACATGGAAGTAACTTTAGAAAAAAAAAAACTACTGAGTTGGTTGGAAACTAGAACCTGCTAATTATTACACAAAACAACCAACTTTTAATAACCTGAAAGTAAGAGGATTGAACTGTCTTACTGTTGTGCAAAAAAGGAAGATTAAAGCAGAGATTAAAAGCACTAAAGGCAGATCATCTGAAGGAGGAAAATAATTAACAACTTGGTGACAATCTCAATAACAAACAAAGTGTAAATTAATCCATTGTCTTGAATGGATAAAGTCTAAAGATGAAAACACCCTTTTACATCCCAGCTGCCTTTAAAACATGAGATGGAAGTATAAGAAAACTATAAATTAGGGCTGTGCGCGTTGAGATTAACAAATTGTAATTAACACATTCATATTTATTAATGAAAATGAATCACTAATCACAAAACAGTAACGTTCCGCTTTACCTCAGCAGTGCAGTCATCCACAGCATGCTGTAAAACACTTTGCCTGTTTTTTTTTCTCACTTATACCATAGTTATTTACAAAAGAAATAAATATTCAATCTTGTTATTTTTTGGTTTAAATTACTTTTTAACAAAAAGTGGACTATCTGATCCATGGCGCACCCCATTGTCACGATAACACACATAAAACATTGTGATTAATAGTGTTTGATCGCGATACAAAAGAGTTATTAATGTGATATATGTTTTTAGTCAATTGACTTAATTATTGAAAATAAATGTGCTAAACATACAGTTTTGTGTGTAAACTTCATTTTGTGATTTATCTCAGATAATAAATCGTCAAATACTGTAACAAAAAAAAATATCCCGATTAATTTTTTCCAGGTTTGCAATTAATTAGGTCATTTTTAAATCGATTCCCGACCCTACTATAAATATTTTACTTGTCTAACATTATTTCACTATCGTTGTAGGATATCTCTTACAATGATCTCTTACTGCTTTATAGTCCTGCGTTCAGGGTCGGCCCTAGGCATAGGCACCCTAGGCAGGTGCCTAGGACACCATCTGACAATGATTAGGCTATGTATCTTTGTTTTTTTAACACTCTGACACACCAGTCATTTTGTGTCAAAAAAAAAAAAAAGTAGTAAGTAATAAAACCGCATATAAACAACAGTTTGATTCTGAACATACCCAAGCAGACCCTGGTCCAGGACTAAGAACAGCTCGTATTCAATGGGACTGAGTCTTTTTCAGTCTGAATAGGTTCCATGCTCGGAGCAGAACAACTGGACCGATTCGGCTACCATACATTATGGGATGTAAACACAATAGGAAGGAAGCTGAGTCGGATGAATGCAGGCTCATTGACCTGATACACAGGGCTTCAACCACAGTTTTCCTGACACTCTAGATATGTCATAAATGCTTATCAGCGTACCTTTTTTTGACGAACCAAAGTAGCAGATAAAGGGTTGTATCTGACTTTGATACAGATGATCAAAACTGCTCAGCAAAATATAGAGTTTGAATAAGTAGACTATCCCAACAAGGATTGCAGAGTGTTGGACTTCCATTATTCTTTCTCCTGTTGCCTCACCCTCATAGTTCCTGACCAATGACTAAAGAGATCTTTAGTCAAATGGTTTTGCTTACAGACTCTTGTTCAAAACAGAAAGTCTGAGTACAGACAAACGCAAGGTAAAAAGACTTGATCTGGACTAAATTAAGTGAACCAACTGACTTTTTCTCTCTGAATTAGACCCTCAGACTCATGTGTGAAACGGCATTTGCTCTGTAAACTTAATACTGTAATAACTTTAAACAGCAGTTAAGTCGTAATGAGACTGCCTGGGTCTAAAATATTTGTGGAGTTTTAACTCTGTACCTATCTCTTGATTTATTTTCTTTTCCGGAGGCCTGCATTGCAGGAATAATGAATGTGTATTAATGGATGAATAATGTCATCCGACTTACCCAACCGTGCTTATGTCTCCTTCAGCATTTTTTCCATTTAGCAGACGTGACTTAAGAAGGCAAGACCGAGGAAGAAAACACAAGCTTGAGCTCAGTGAATCAATACATGATTGAAAACATCCCTAACACAACTTCACTTTTCCTGAATATCCCCAGCGCACAACCACAATGGCTCGCTACACATTCAGACCAATTGAGTCTAGTATTGATCATCCATACTTGATGACAAGCAGAAAGGTCTTTGGACTGTTATTTCTCCCGCAATCCAAACATCTCCTTCGTGAATGGTTTTTATTGGTTTAAGCTCTTTGGATTTCAAAATAAAATAAAAGCAATTTATGCCCATTTAAATAACTTTAGCAATATATCCCTAGCTTGGTTTTTCTCCTTTCTCTGGCTTTTTTTCTGGCTTAAGCTTTTAAGCTTTCAAGAGTGAACATATCTATATCCCTTTGTTGTCAAATCCATTTCACTTAGAGCAATACAACTGGATCTGTGCCTGTGAGGCGGAAAGTTTGAAACAGCTGAAGGAAATTTGTTGTCAGTGTGTGAAAATGAAGGACTCTGTGGAAAAGATTGAAGTCAGGCCCGCTGAGTTTTCACTCACAGCAATAATTTTGCATATCTTATTAACTTCTCTCCACAAGCGTTAAAGGCGGACCCTGAGGGAACAGGACTGGAAACGTGTTCTCCTGGATTACATTGAAGTGTTGCGTAAACTTGAAACTGCAGGGAGTGCTGCCATGATACGGAGTATTTTCTATTTGAACTCTTTTTAAAGCAATGTTTTCAGTCACATTTTGGTGATTGCTGCATGCCAAAGCATGGTCCAACTCTGATTGGCTGTTTCTGGGGTTTAGTTCACTATTACATATTGTAAAGAATGGGAAAAAAAATAAAAAATTACATGACTATAATTCTTTCTTCTAAGTTTTTTTTTTTATAGGTGTGACATAGGTGGTCTTAGAAGGACTTCATAGATTGTATCTTCTGTAAATAAGTTGTGATCCCAAAAGTTTTTGACCCATTCTGATGAAAATCTATTTTTTTAAACATGTCACTGTTGCATTTTTCTCATGGAGGAAAATGTTAAAAACATTCGTCTCAAAATGGCATTTTTGAGTATGTCTTTGTTCAAATTGTTGTGAATCAGTGTTACGGCCCCAATGGACAGACCCGGCTCAAGTCAAGGGGGAATACCAAAAATGGGACCATAACACAAACTGGACACCAATGACAAGAAGGAACAAGGAACACAGTTTATTAAATAAGGGAAACAAAGGCACTTTGTCCTGAAAAGCAAAAGGGAAAAACACTTAGTGTGCTGGTTAAGACAAAAAGAAGAAACAAAGGGAATTGGAACCTTGGCTAAACATAAAATAAGTCAGGGAGACCATCAGGGTCAGCAGCTCCCTGGTAAGACCTGCCTAACCAAAACCTACCTAAAACAAACAAACAAACAAATCTCACAAAGTAAGACTACCAAGGTCTAACCCCAAACTAAAATAACAAAACCCAGCAGTATAAGACTGCTGAGGACAAAGAGGGTAAAAGAGACCAAAACAAACCAGTACCACACCAACTAAAACCCATCCAGCTCCTCATTCTGCTGTCCTGCTCCCTGCCTGCCTTGGTGTGTCCCCCTCTGTCTTAATAGCCAGCAGGTGCAAATTAAGGCACATTGGCCACACCTGCCAGGTGAGCAGAAGGACTGGATGGAAGGATATGGAGTGGTCACAGTTAATTCATTATATGTGAACAGATTTTAAAAGGTTTTCTGTGGAAAGTTAGCAAAAACAAAGGGAAAAAAAGGAAAACAGATGTCAACAAAAACATGTTAAAGAGACTACAGACTTTTGGAGAAAATAACGTCATGCTATGAGAAGAACTGGATCTTGGCTGGGTTGTTTTTTTACCTGTGACTCCATATGTAGAGCTGGCCGTCTGTCCATCACATGTCTCCCTTGCGGAGCTACAAGAGCCCCAACGATTACCTGGCGATGAAGAGCATAGGCTGTGTTTATGAGGTCCGCTATGACCGGCTGGTTTCTTTATGCCCGGAGTGTCGAACTCCATCACACAGGGGGCCAAAATCCAAAAAACACCTTAGGTCGCAGGTCAAACAAGATAAACATTTATTGAACACACAAAAACTACATCTTTAAAACTTTAAAGGGGCCATACCAAGATGATTTTCTTTAGCCTTTCAGAGTAAACGATCCGTATATACGATCATATATTACATTGGGAACACTAAAAAATATATATATATTTATGAAATATGAGTCATTTTTGGGGCTGCACGGTTGCGCAGTGGTTAGCGCTCTTGCCTCACAGCGAGAAGGCCCCGGTTCAAATCCCGGCTGGGGGATTTGGGACCTTTCCGTGTGGAGTTTGCATGTTCTCCCCGTGCATGCGTGGGTTTTCACCGGGGACTCCGGCTTCCTCCCACCGTCCAAAAACATGCTTCATAGGTTCATTGGTGACTCTAAATTGCCCCTAGGTGTGAATGTGAGAGTGAATGTGTGTGTGATTGAGGCCCTGTGACAGACTGGCGACCTGTCCAGGGTGTACCCCGCCTTCGCCCATCAGTGGCCGGGATAGGCTCCAGCACCCCGCGACCCCGAACGGGATGAAGTGGTCAAGAAAATGGATGGATGGATGGAGTCATTTTTGTGGACCGTTTTAATACCCAGAAGTAAAACAACTATTTCTGAGGCTCCGCCTTTCGCTCCTTGTCGATCCCGCCCATTTCACGACGTCATCCTTGAACCAGCCTATCCAGCGTGAACAAAATTTGTAAACAAAACCACGTGACTAAAGATCTCTTCTGTCAAGACAAAGATGGACGTGCTGCGGTCTGCAAAATCTTGTCAGGATTTAATAACTTTTAATATTTTACTCTGGAGTATGGAGTGGTCATAGTTAATTGGCATCTCCACTGAAAACGTAAGGAATTATTGTTGTTGAAGGAAAGCACAACAAAAAAACCTCCCATATCGACAAATCAGCTTTGTCATTTATTGTTCTTGTCCATCTTAAAATGATGTTTTCTGTACCTTTATATGAACTCATGCTGTCTGTTGTTGTTGTCTATTATCTTATGCGTTTTTTTAATGTTTTTTGTGCTTTGTTTCATCTTTTAAATTCATTTATTTATCTTTTTTGTCGCTTATTTGGGACATAAAAAATACGCTAGTTGGGTTCAAAGCTCCCGGCTCTGAGATCTCAGCACCAGGGAGGGGAAGAGGGGGCGGGGTTGCGTCATTGGTCCCAACCACAACTGAGAGGCAAATTTCTAATGAACTGCTGCAGCTCTTTTAAAAACTGTACGGGAAAAAGTGAAATATTGAATCAATTGACAAAAGTTCTGTAATTTGTTACATTCAAATTATTACTTTCCATAAAATTAAATTTTGGGTTGATAGTTTATTAAACTTAAAAATGTAATTTGGTAAAAATCAATATTTTTAAATGTAACAAAATACAGAGCTTTTTTTTTAATTGATTCAACATTTCACTTTTTACAGTGTAGAAAACAATGCAGTTTTTTTTAAATATTCAGCACAGTTTTGGCTAAAACTGCCTAATCGTAATTAAATGATCACTTTACAACAGCTCAAAAGACGATCAGAGTGGCAAATTTAAGTCTGCTGATCTTAACAAAAGTGTTAGAGATGCAATCATTTGATTTATTTCTACTGAATAGTTTCCATTGATGACGCTAATGATTTATATTGATTTATATCAATTGTATTGAACCAATCTAACTTAAAATGATTTTGACCTGTATTTTTTCATGGGCAGTGCTCAGCGTTTTTTTGTACAAAAACAAAACAAAATTACAATTTTAAAAAGGAAAACAAGAATTGAGTTTGTCTTAATTTTAAGATTTGAAAAATACCAAATTTCCTTTAACCCATGTAATTTACAGATTAATGTCCCTTTCATGATGACACCTGTAAGGAGAAAAAGGAAACTCTTGGCAGCTACATTATTTCACCTTAAAATTTAAGTTTTTGCATTTTTTGGCACAACTTTTTTTGTTTTGTTTTTGGAACATTGCCACCATCAGACAATGTTGTCTGTTGTAAGAGAGGATTCAGTTTGTCAGAAAGTGAAGTTTAAGCCCTGCGGAGGACCAGAATGGAGCCTTGTGGCAGCTCTGCAAAGGGGAGTTTTATTTTTAGCAGGTGAACAACAGGAAGTAGAAAAGGAGGCCAATTCTACCTGGCAAGATATGTAGGAATGATGACATGGGCTCAGTGGAGTGTAAACGGAGCACGGAGAGGTTGGTGCAATTTGATAGGGTGATCACTGATGAGCGAGAGGGAGGGTGAAAAAGTAGAGAGAAGATAGAAAATACACAGTAGAGCAGTGAAAGCAGTCAGACAACAGAAAGTTCAGGTCAGAGGGTTCACAATGATTGGCTTCTAGAATGACTTGGGGGGAAAAAAATGCATAATTTAGCAAAAACTGACTAATTTGATGACCATAAAAGGTGTGGTGAACCCATACTAAAGAGAAAAACCTATTATTAAAATTCAATGTGACAAAAAAAGCACCAAAATGCAACTAAACAAAGTCCAGCGGTCAACGTGTTGAAAGGAGTGTAGATGAAGAATCTGACATTAAGCAACTAAAAATGATGCATTTCTAAATGATAATAGGATTATAAAATTCAATCAGATCCACCTGGAGGATAGACTGGGATGCTGCAAGCAATGGTCCCTTATAAAACAATCAGAACACTTTGCTCACAAAATGCAGGACTGCCTGTAGTTGGCCTGGTGTACTGCCCGGCTAGAATATTTTTCATACTGCTCCCTTACTGTAATGAAGTTTGGGGGAATAATTATGATAATACTTTTGTTGCTTAATATGCTAAAAATATGTAGATACTCTATTTTTTGCTTTGTTTTTGCTGTTATTACCACCTGCTCTGTGCTAAACTTACATTCTGCACTAAACTATTTGAATTAAATTCCAATAACTATTAGTTGTTAGAAGGCTGCTAGAAGTTAGAAGCCGGGGAAAGTGTGGTGCACTGGGGTTCTGTCCTCTATTTTCATCTACTTCTCATCTCCTCTATTCTTTTTTATTTATTTTTCAATTAGTTCTGCATGCCTTTGTTGGTGCAGTGTGATTCATGTGTTGTCCTTCTCTCCCACTCCCCTGCGGGAGAGATTTCAGTTTCCAGGAGGCCGGTCTGTGCTCCTGTTCCTGGAGGTGGACCTCCTCACTGGCTCGTTTCGTGTCTCGGAGTGGAAGAGATTCCAGGTGGCTCATCGGTGTTCCTGTTCTTGGCAGTGGACCTCTCCTCTGGCATGTCTCGCACCCCCAGCTGTCCCTTAGCCCATCTGCTACACTATTTAAACATGTCCTGGTGAATCGTCTGTCCTGGGAGAGGATTCCTCCTTCATGTGGACATCCCTCAGGTTTCTTATTGTTTTCCAAAATTGGGATTTTTTTAGGAGTTTGTCCTCACTGAGAAAGAGGGTCTAAGTGCAGGGATGCCAGGTTAACTTAGTTAATTTAGTTTAGCAAACAGCTACTATTTATATTTTATGACTGACTTTGTCTTTGTGCAGTTATCAGTAAAATAAATATAAAATAAATAAATGAAACTAAATTGAATTGGACACGTAAACAAATGTAAGGGTAAATAAAGTAAGTGTGAAGAACAGTGAGTCAAAAAAGAAACATTTCAGTAAGTAACATTTCACTAAGATGCATTTTGAACAGATTATTCCTCTGTGGCCTACTGATCAACCAATATGAGTGCATACAAAAAAAAAGTGTCTCAAGACAGCTTTTAAAATTACACCTTCACATTTAAAATTTAGGAAACACAGCATACTGTAACAAATCAACTTTATCTTTTGGTAAACCAAACAATGTCCATGTCCACTTAACAATCTGCAATGAACCATTATTGTTAAAATGTTTAATATTGTCCAAGCATGGAAACTCATTCTTCAAATCAAATCAGTTGATGAACTAATGTGACCTGTCACACAATTTTTACAAATCTTGGAAAATCCATTTCCAATTACTGCTTTCCATCCAAAAGAAAATCATTATTTTCATTGGTAATAACAGCCACCAGAAAAAAATAGACGATCTGAATGCATTTTCTATTGGGCCAGCAAAATCTCATATAGCATTTGCACACTTTGCATTTGTATAATTTGGCTATCAGTTTCAGAATGGGAGCGTTACAGTGAGATTTCAGACTCGGCTCAGTCAATGATTTGTTGAGGTGCACACTGAAGGCTCTGCTCATCTCAGCGACTTCCACTTTTCAATGATTTCTTTATAGAATTTTGATTTTGTGCCTCCAAGGTTTGACTGAGAAGAATTTTTAGCCTTTTTTGGGTGGTTGGGTGGGAATTGATGTTTTAATGTGCAAAACGATTTTAGCTTTCAAACATTTCTTTTTCACTCTTCAGCTTGGTAAAAGCTGGAGCTCAAGCTAGAGGAAAGAGGAAAAAGCTTGAGATTTTGTGTTTTGAACTTTTTCTGCATTGATATTTCATTTCTTTTATTGATTAGCTGTAATCCAAAATTTACAAGTTAAGACAAATAACAGATTCATGGTTTTTGAACCAGATAATAAACGAGAAGAAAATCCGAGGCCAGCACTTTCTTTGTCTGTGTAGTGCAAAGACCTCTGAACGGCTTGTCTTTACTTCCTCCCACAGAAACGCCAGTACTTTAAATGTAAATAGCATGAGCCTGAACTACGGTGTACAGCAGCCTGTTTAGGAAGCCTTTTTGTAGATAGAGATAAGTGAATAATTTAATGGCAAATTCACTCTGAAAGTCACAAGGGTGGTGTGTGCGGCGTGCTTGGCTTACAAGGCAATGATGCAGAGGAAGGCCTTTCCTTTTTTGATTACAGAGGGCAGATTGGGAAATGGATCAGACTCCACATTCATTAGAGAGCACACAGTCGCGAGATTACGGAGCATAGACTCCCACTTCTTTACCTGTCAAGATTGTCTCATTGGGTTGTTATGGAGGAGAAAATGAATGTCCCACCTCCATAAACACCTCTGGAGTTTAGCCGTCCCCACAAATGACAAGGATTAGAACTTAAATGGCATAAGGGGCAGTTAAAAGAAATGATGAGGGGGTAATGACCATGCGGCCCAGAGGCCCTGGTGCTGAGTTATAAGTTATAAGGAGCAAAGGCTTCTGAACTAAACTGAACTTCTAACTAGATGTATCGCATTACCTGCGATAATGCAAGTGTGAAAGCTATGGCAGCTAAAGATGTCTCAGCAGTTAGCGGAAAATGCTGAAGCTTGCAAAAATAATAGCAAAATTCCAAATTAGCCACAAAAAAAAGGAAACATCTAAATCAGCAAAAAACAGCTAGCATAATGCTAAAATGTTACTGGAACTCCAAAATACCTACCCCCCCCCAAAATGCAACTTGTTGAAATTAGCCAAAAACAGCTAGCATAATGCAAAAATGTTAGCTAAACTCCACATTTGCCTAAAACCTGGTAACATGTCTAAATTAGCAAAAAACACATAGCATAATCCTAAAATGTTAGCAAAACTCAAAGTTAGCTAAAATAAAAGGAACCATGTCTAAATTACACAAAAACAGCTAGCACAACGATAAAATGTCAACTAACTCCAGACTTGCCTAAAAACTGGAAACACCTCGAACTTAGCAAAAAACAGCTAAAAGGTTAGCTAGACTCCAAATTAGCCAAAAAATTGAGAAAAATTTAAATTAGCCAAAAACAGCTAGCATAATGCTATAATGTCAGCCAATTCCAAATTTGGATAAAAAGCTGGGAAAAAAGTCCAAATTAACCCAGATTAGCCATGTAGCTAAAATAAAAGCTAAATGCCAAATGAACCTACAAATCCAGGGGTTGCTTAATATTTTAAAGTTTAATGTTGTCTCTAGCTGAAAATTCAGAGTTTCACAAGTTTCAAATTTCACACAGTTTTTGAAGGATTTTAGCAATTCCTCATTCATTAAGGGGCACATTTTGCTCAGTATTACAAAAACTTTAAAGTTTGGGAATTCCAAAAGCACAAGCAGCATTTTCCTGAATGTGCTGAACCTTTTGATACTATGATTGCTAAAATCACTAAAAGTGTGAGTGAGTTTTTCTGTCCCGAAAAATGTATGGAAAGAAGCAGAAGATCAATCCTGTACAGGATTCACACAATTGTGTGAAAATGCTACCAGTAGGAGTTGTTGAGGAGGCAGCTCGATGAAAACCCAGTATGGGGAATGGTCAAGGCAGAGGCCAAACAAATAGGAAGACCATGTCATTGTCACAAACGGCCACAAAAGCTAAATCAGGTTAATCACGAGGATGGGATCACCCAAGAAGAGAATAGAGTAGTCAGAGTCCAGGCGAGGGTCAGGGCAGGCAGCAAGCAATCACAGATAAAGCACAGTCAGGTACACAGAAGATCAGGTCCAGATAGAAGCGCTCAGTAATGCAGGCAAGGTGGCACAAACAATACTTCGCACTGAGTGAGGCTCTGTGTAGTGCTTAAGTGTCCTGAGGGTGATTGGCAACTGATAGACAGCTGAGCAGCATCCAGGAACTGTGTGCTGGGGTTTCTGGGAGATGTAGTGCAGTCAGTACTCTGGAGATGGTTCCGCCAGTGACCAGAGGGGGAGACAGAGCTCTGACTCCTGACAGTCATCTTTTACCCTAGGAGATTCCTTTATGCAACAATATAAATTTACATTTTTTATGACAAGCAACAAAACAATGAGAGTATCACTTCCATATTGGCATTTTGAATTCTTGAGCACAATGAGCTAATTAACAAACATCTGATCTTCCCAACTTGTGTATTTTTCTTGCTTCATAATGTTATCAATAAATAATGTCGCCTGCAACTGAGAGTGAGTGAAATGCAAATGAGATTTGGTTTCTTGCTCCCATGTCCCACTGTTCATTTCTGGTCTTCTAGAGAGTTATTTTTGAGCCAAATGTGGGTCACGACAGACAAGGTGTTATTTTTAAGCATCAGTCCTATTAGCCAGAGTCTGGACCACAATAAATTCTGGCTTGATCTTCTTTTCTCTTCCAAAAGGACAGCTCAGTGAACTGGTGCTTGTTCTTGTATTTTCTGCTCTTCAGATGCCAGTTATTTAAAGAACACGAGCACAAATGAGATGTCTGGCTTTGGTAGAATCTATTGTTGTGTGCAATGAGACAGACAGTGCTTTAAGAGGCTGTGTTTCAGTGGCGTCATTTTTCAGAACACAGAAATAAAAGTCGCTGAAAGGATACTGGCAGAATATTGTTTTGTCACGCAGATGGGCTTTAATTAGTTTCTAAGTTCTGTGTTAAAGTGTCTATTTTTGGACTTGAAAAGGCTCACTTCTCATATTTGTTCCAGACTTTTACTTTGCAATTAGTGCTTGGCTCTGGTTGGTGACCACATTTTTGGCATAGAGGTAAATTACTATGAAGCATCAGTAGGCGTGGGTGTCAGTGACGGCTTTTCCACTCGACCCCTTTTTTCATTAGAGGAATCGACAGAGCTGGTATTTAATATTCTGCCACTATTCCGAGCTTTTCAAAAATCCAATTAGGCCCTCATATTTACTGGATTATGACACGTCCATTTGGGATTTTAAAAGCCTCTGTTCAGACTTGTAAAGGTCTTGTCGTGGACATTTTGGAGGGATAGAACATTAATTGGTGAGATGTTTGTGGACGGAATCATTTTGTATACGTCTCATTTCAATCTTGTTTAGCTGGATGTAAATGTATTAGCATTCAAGGAAAAACTGCCTTGTTGCCATTTTTCCAGTACTAATCTTGTCGGCAACTAGGAAAGCCAGTTCATTGAGGACATGTGATAAGACACATTCTCATCCCCAAGTCGTCACATTTGGAAGTTTTTGGTGTTGTTTTTGACATACTGGGTATTTGTAAAATCAAAGGTCCAAAACCACTGATGTGGGGATTGGGATCAGGGGTGTGGTTTACCTTTTTTTCCTTCTCTTTCTTTGTCCCAACTGGTTTTTTTTCTTCTTAACCAGTTCACCTATCTGGATTGTCACGCCCTCCTTTTGTGGTCCGCATTCTCCTGCCAACCGTTGCCAGATTGTCTTGTGTGCCTTACCAGTGTCACAAGTCCTCTATTTTTCACAGTTTCGTTTTGAGGAGAAATAAAAAAGGACTTTATTGGAACCATTCTGTGTCCTGTGTTGGTGTCCATGCCCAGGTCTTCACACTCAGGACGGGGTACCAGAAACAGACACTTGAATTTACTAAGGAATCAATTTAAGGAATAGTTTTGATAAAGATAAATCACAAACAAGTATCCTGGAGGGTTCATAATTTGGATACATTTTTGTTTTAAAATAAACAATCGCACATTTTCTTACTGAAATCATACTTTGTGGAGGAGAGGCAGGTGATGTAATTGCTCATTTTGGCAGATGGAGTGTTCACCCTGAACCTGGGAGGTCAAGGGTTCAAATCCACAATTGGATCATAGCGAAGACTCTAAAAATGGGAACCTGCTTGACACTTAGCCCTCGGATTGCGGGCTTAAAGCACCAAATGGTTCCTGAACATGCCTTTGACTGCCCTTCACCCCCCCACAGGGGATGGATTAAATGCATAGAAGAAATATAACACACTCAGGTGTGTGACGACTGATGGGGCTCTAACTTTAAATAGCTTTCAGTTGTGTCTACGATTTGGTTCCCCCTTCCTTCGTGACGCGTCAGTAATCATCATTTTAAATAGGCTGCCTTGCTTGGAGGTCTTTGAATATTTTAATTGAGATACAGGAAAAGAGAACAGTGACCTACATGTTATTATGTGCATTCTATAGCATGGTGAATTCAAATGACAAGCTCCGGCACTTTATTTTATTGAAGTATTTCTTTTTTACAGCTGCGGCAAGCCACAAATAAAACTGGCTTTGTTTGTTTTGCATTGCCTCCTGAATTTCATCAGCTGTTGTTGAATGATGACACTTGTCATGTGGTGAAGGAGCCTTTATTCCTCGTGTGTCTTTGAACTATTTCTCTGCTAAACCACACGCACGCACAGAATCTCCTTGGAAACATGGACATCCCTAAAGTTTGGGCAGGAGAATTAGCATCCCCATTAAATAGGGCTGGGCGACAGGGAATTTTTTTATATATCTCGATATAGTTTTTTTGTTTTTCCATATTGAGCGATAACAATATATATCACAATATTAACAAAATAACTGTATTTGTCAAATTTAAACACTATGTGGCTCAAAAAAGAAATGTGTAATCATCAGCAGGTTGTTTAGATTTAAATGTGTATTTCATATCGTACTTTTAAATTAACAGATGCACCGAATATCATGCAACTAGTATCTAAATAGTTAAGAAAAGACATACATATATATGAAAAGGGGGGTTTATCTCAACATCTGACACAGGCAGCAGTTCTTGCTAGCTTGCTGCTAATACACAATGGATTCAGGTCTGTCAATATATTAAAAATGTGTGTTTTTTTAAGTGAATGTCCCACAAATAAATTTTGTCGTATGTATCCTCCAAGTCCGGTCAGTGAAAATATTGTCCGACTAAAAACCGGTTCTTTTTACATCAGACTGCACACTGGAACAGCTCGTTAGCATTAGCATCATGCTAATGCTACATCACGGTCACCAAATCAACACTTTTTATTAAACTTTCTGCTGGTTTATCTTCCAGTTCTGACGTTCCGGATGTTCCGCGGCCTCGTCAACCAAAACTAAACGTCTCATGAGCGTTTGTTTACCGTGCACGCAGTCAAAGGAAGTGGAGAGGTCCAAAAATTTACCAAAATAAGAAATAATAGGCATAAATAATAGATGTAAACATTTACACACCATTTAGCAATTAACTCTTTAACTTTTACTCACCAAAGAGGAAAAAATTCTCACAACCTGCCAGTGTCAATTTCAGACCCTTCAAAATAAAAGTCTATCACAATAGACTCATTCCTTTATCAAGAAAAAGTTCCATTGCCATATCTATCGTTATCATTTTATCACCCAACACCACCATTTGGTAAAAAAAAAAGCATGTAATCACAAGCTAATAAGCTTAAATTATTGGATGTAAAGATTTACTCGCCATGTGGCGACTAACTCTAACTTTTGCTCGCCAAAAAGAATAAAATTCTCGTAACTGGTGAGTGTCAGTTTTGGACCCTTCAAAATATCCCGACAGACTCATTCCTCTATCGAGAAAAAGTTCTATCAGGACATATATTGTTATCGTTCTATCGCTGAGCCCTGCAATTAAGTAAAAAATTAATCTGATCATATGCTACGAACCATAAAGATTTAGACATAAGCTTTTACTCACCATGTGGCGACTACCTTGCCAAAGAGGAGAAAAATCTCGGAAAATTGTGAATTTTGAACCCTTTAAAATAAAAATCTGTCGCGACAGACTCATTCTTATGTCAAGAAAACATGTTAATGCGATATCTATTGTTATCAGTTAATCGCTCATCACCACTATTTGGTTAAAAAATCTTCTGATCCCAAGCTAATCTGCAGAAATAATTGGATGTAAAGATTTACTCGCCACGTGGCGATTTCATCTTTAACTTTTACTCGCCAAAGAGGAGAAAATGCTCACAACTGCCGAGTGTTAATTTTTTGACCCTTCAAAATAAAAGTCTATTGTGATAGACTTATTTCTCGGTCAAGTAGAAGTTTAGTCATGATATAATTTTATTGCCCAGTCCTACCACTAAAAAATAATGGGATCACACGCAGAAAGTTTAGAGGATCAAAGGAAATACTTTTTTTTTAATACTTTTTTTTAATGAAGCTAACTGGCTCCAGTCTGCATGGGTTTATTCATAAGAGGAAGTACTGCATGCATTAACAGAACAATCGAGCAGAGTATTGCACCATTTTGGAAGGAAGCATTGATCACTGTCAGCCATTCCTACTTGACCATGACTCCAGCGCTGTACTCAAACCTTGAAAATGGTTGTAATTGGAGTCATTGCATTGGACAGTCGCTCAATTAAATTACCCAATGATCTGGTGCTTCCCTCTTAAAGGCGTCACTAAATGTGCTCCAGAATTGGCCAAGGCCCTATCATCTGGTGGGGCTGAAGGTGAATTTTTACCCAGTGTGTTTTATGGCAGGCCTGAAAATGATTCGTGTTTGTTCTCGACAAGTAGGCAATATATCACCTTGACGTCTTTGCCTTCAGATTCCTCTGCGTGTACTTCATTTCTGTCTGTTTGAGCTCATTACACAGGGCTAAGGAACTAAGTGAGAAGTGTGTCCCGAGGATGAAGCTTGTCTTCTAAAAGCATTACCGTAACCTAGCACATGTGTCCTCTGGGTGTGTTGATCTGCCCCTCCCTGCTCTGTTTGCAGTGGCCCTGAGCTGTGTGTATATTTGATATTATTAGGAGGAAACTGCTGCAAGGTATAGAAAAATGTCAGGGGGAAAGCTATTTTTACAGCTCGCTCTGTTCCTTCTTTGTATTACGCTTCCTTTTCCTTCTTTTTCTGTTTTGCACCACAGCAAATTGCCCAACGAGTTGGCTGGTCATAACTGCACCAGCCTCTCTTACATTTCCATGCTCTGTCTCAATTCTGCAACCAACATGATGGTGAAGTAACAGATTGAACACATAAATGACAATAGTTTGCAATAAAAAGACTTGGAGATCTAGCTCCCCTGTTTACATTCTTTCGACTATTCAATTATTCACACAATCCCAGCCAGAAAGGCCAAGTGGGCCCGTATGGTTGAAAAGTGAGCAGAAAATGTGGGTTTGTCCACAGTTTCTGTGGTGAGCCCACCTGTGTTAACCCATATTGACTTAAGTGGACACTCAGTGGGTTAGCTCACTACAATGGAGCTCGCTAGCTTGCTACAGTGCAAATTGCCAGCTTGATACAGTGGAGGTCGCAATCATGCAATAGAGGAGTTTGCTAGCATTCTACAGCAGAGCTCGCTAACATTCTACAGCAGAACTCGCTAACATGCTACAGTAGCCCTCGCTAGCATGCGACAGGAGAGCTCACTAGCATGCTACAGAGGAGTTTACTAGCATGCTACAGAGGAGTTTACTAGCATGCTACAGCAGAGCTTGATAGCATGCTACAGGAAATTACTAGCATGCTACAGTTGCACTCAATAGAATGCTACAGCAGAACTCGCTAGCATGCTACAGGAGTTTACTAGCATGCTGCATTTGCACTCACTAGAATGCTACAACAGTGCTCGCTAGCATGCTACAGGAGTTTACTAGCATGGTACAGCAGAGCTTGATAGCATGCTACAGCAGAACTTGATAGCATGCTACAGCAGAGCTTGATAGCATGCTACAGGAGTTTACTAGCATGGTACAGCAGAGCTTGATAGCATGCTACAGGAGTTTACTAGCATGCTACAGCAGAGCTTGATAGCATGCTACAGGAAATTACTAGCATGCTACAGTTGCTCTTAATAGAATGCTACAGCAGAACTCGCTTGCATGCTACATTAGTTTACTAGCATGCTGCATTTGCACTCACTAGCATGCTACAGCAGCGCTTGCTACCATGCTACAGGA
The DNA here is from genome assembly GCF_002922805.2 of Oryzias melastigma. Taxonomy (NCBI): domain Eukaryota; kingdom Metazoa; phylum Chordata; class Actinopteri; order Beloniformes; family Adrianichthyidae; genus Oryzias; species Oryzias melastigma. The sequence continues at coordinate 28,478,604 of NC_050524.1, read as the reverse complement.
GTTTACTAGCATGCTACAGAAGAGCCCACTAGCTCACTACGCTGGCAATTATCTTTATATATAGCCTTTATATATATCTTTATAGCCGTTTCTTGTGTTTTTGACTGTTCTGTGCAAGTCAAAATGATTTATTCTAATCAAACGATTGGCGGATGTTTGTCGCAATAGGATAACGTTTTTCAGGGCCCATGCACACTGTTGAATTTTAATCTGATCTTTAAGATGTACACACTGGCTCCAGGAAGTCAAAATCCCAAAGTCCGAGTAACTGCTCTTCCTCTACTAGTGTGTTTTGCCAATTCAATTCTATTCAATTGAATTTTTTTCTGTAGAATCAGTTATTCAAGTTATAAACTGTCCAATCAGACGCCTCTATAAAAGTATGTGGTACCTGCTGGACCTCAAGTCGAACATTCAAAGCATCGGATATACAGATTTTGTGTAGCGCTGTAACAAGGTTCTTCTATAACACTGCAGCATTACTGCAGACACACAAACTCAGCAGCAACACAAGTGTGTTTCCTTTGTCCCAACGTTTGCTTTGGTTTGACTACTGTTTCCTCCTCTTGAAAACTGCAGAACACTCTGTTGTCTTCCTTTCTTGTTCAACCTCTAGCTAGACTTATCCAGGAAAGAAAAAAGTCCATAGATTTTCCTTTTTGTCACCTTGTCTCTGATGTTCTGAGGGAAGTCTGTGAACAACTTTGAAGAGATATAACCTTTAGTCATGCGTTTGAAAGTAAATAAGAACCATAAAGTCCCCTAAATAGCTGGATTTTCCTCTGAACAAAGAAAATACAAAATGATTATTCTACATAAAAATATTAGGGCTGTGCATCTTGACGCGTTATCGCACGCGATTGACAAATTATGAATAACTCGGTAATATTTATTGATGCAAATGAATCGCTCTTCACAGAGCAACAGTCCTTTGCTTTGCCTCGGCGGTGCAAGCATCCGTGGTGTGCATAAAATCACCTGGTCTGGCTTTTTTTCTCACCTTTACCATGGTTATTTACAAAAATAAATATTTAATCCGTTTTTAGTACTTTAATCTTCAACCCATGGTCTGGCGCATTGTCATGGTAACATAATTTCCAGGTGCAAATAAAATCTTATTGTTCATTTATTTTTGTGTGACCAAATGTCACTTTTGTAATATCTGGGTGAACACTTGATAAATGTTAACATTTCAGACAAAAACAATGAAGGAAACATTTCTCTTTAGCCTTTTTTTAAGCTGCGTGTTGTCATTAAATTCACCTAGTAAAACATTGTGTTTAATCACAACACTAAAGTCTGATTAATGTGATATATTTTTTTAATCGATTGCAGCTGGTTCTTAGTGACGCTTTTGATACGGTTGATCACCAGATTTATTAGATAGACTTAGGAGTCATGTAGGCCTCTCTGGAAATGTCCTTAAGTGGTTTTATTCTGACCTTACGGATCGACACTTTTATGTAAGTATGGATACATGCTCCTCAAGAATCCATTAAATAAGTTGTGGGGTTCCCCAAGGGTCGATTTTAGGTCCCATACTTTGTAATTTGTATATGTTGCCTCCTGGGATGTCATCAGGAGACACGGCGTTGACTCTCACAACCTGGGCGTTCATTTTGACTCTGATCGGAATTTTATCCCTCAAATTAAAAATGGCGTTACGACAGGATTTTATCATCTCAAAAACATTGACAGAGTTCTTGCCTCAAACTGATTTTGCTCATAACACACCAATATGCAATCTGAATCCTCCCTGATCATAAATTTTCATGTTCACTCCCTGTGGACCTCTCTAGGAACGGAACCCTTTTATCAAGCATTTGTTTCTAGCATGAAGGGTTGGGGGCGGAGCTCCATCCTGTTATTGTTTACAAAGACCAACTCACGGACTGAAGCCTCATTTTTGGCTGACAATCTCGCAAAAATGATCCAATGTGAGGTAAGTTTTGCGAGTTTTTTTGTTTATATTTACCAAAAACCACACACACCCCAGAATTAAACATGCGCCTGTCCTGCAACCCGCCTGAAGTTGATTTGCAATGCGCTAAAATTAGCCCAAAAGTTGTTTTTCATCTGGAAAGGTGTTAAAAATTGTCAACCTAAAAACATCAATTAAATACACAAATAAAAATATAGACATACATTGAAAGAATCTTCATGTCTCTGTCATTTATTCACTGTTAAACATCAGCTAACTGCAGTAGCCTCATCAGACCATGAAGCAGTGCTCTGGCCAGCACTCCCGGGATGATCGTGGTGTAAATTACAAACAGCTTAAAAAACCTAAAACTTCACCCACAGATTGAATAAATAAAATGCTGCTTTTTCTAAATGTATTTTTCATTTTCTAAAAATCTTGGTGATGAACTCAGCAGCCGTGAGTGGAGCAGATGAAGACTGACGAGAAGCATCATGAACATCACAACCCACTGGTGCTGAAGCTGCATGAGAGGAAGAACCGCTGAGGTCCAGACAAACTCATTCCTGCACAGGAAGTCCACACAGATGCTGAGATTCTGACCAGAGGTGGTAAATGAGCATCAACGCTGAAGATTTTCACAATAAAAGGGCCAGACTCAAATATCTAGATGCAACATTCATCTGTGCTCATACAGAAACAACAACTGCTTTACTGGATTTGACAGACTGAAGCACTTTCTGCCCTGAAAGGACAATTACACTGAGATTTGTGTTAATAATGTGTTTTCTAGTTGATGGAAGTGGTTTATTAGTTCTGTCATTCATTAGAGAGAAAATACTGGAGGTGACTGTGCTGAATGAATAAAAATATCTTCATAGTGGATGGAACAGGTCTTTTCTTTTTTCATACTGTAGATCAAAGGTATCCAAAGTCAGGCCTCGAGGGCCGCCTTCCTGCTGGTTTTCCTGAAATCCTGCCTCATCTGCTGCTGATTACCAGGATCAGGTGTGTTTGACCAATAAGGAGCTTCAATGGCCGGTTGATTGGAAAACAGGAGGGACACTCACTGACCCTCGAGGACTGACACTGGACTCCTCTGCTGTTAATGCTGCTTGTTTACCGATGAGCAACAATAAAATGATATCTCTTTTATGTGGTCTTGTGAAATTTACTATCTCTCTACTATATTGAATACAAAAACCTTTTTTTTCATAACTGGAAATAAAGTCAGGTGTTAAGGGGTTAATAAATCATCAATAGAAGCCTCTTTAAGCTTTAGAAATATCAGTTTAGGTAAAAGAACTGCTGTTGTCTTAATAAAGATAATAAAACTATTTGAATTACATGTTTTTGATCCTCTCAACTGCAATGGCCTTCCACTCTGCAGCTCTCATTTGTCCCCTTTCAAACTCCTCCCACCACCTCATAGAAAGCCTTAATTAACCCTTAAATGACCCAAATGCGAAAAAAAAGTATTTTTTTTTCTGCTACTTATTGCCATGGTACGGAACTCCTAAAGGGACATCAAAGTAAAAATAAAAAAATAATTGAAGTAAAAATATATTATTTTTTCTAAAAATAATTGGAGCTCCGACAACAAAATTGAAATAAAAAAAAAAAAAAATTCTGGTTACTAACTAGAACTTGTCTTTCTAAAAATTAAAGTGGTAAAAAAAAATCTAGTTAGTTACTGGTGCACACCAGATAGTAACAGATTTTGTTTCTAAAAATTTAACTAACAAAAATATTTTCTGGTTACTATCTGGTGCGTATCTGTTGCTAACCAGAATTCTTCTTCTTTTAATTTCAATTTTTGGAAAAAAAAGCAATTATTTTTTTTTCCAATTTCCCTTTAGGGGGTCCTTGCTTTGAGGAGTTATACACACAATCAATATTTTTAAAAACATGTTTTCTAAACGTTTTCTTCTGTTTGGTTGAGCGGGCAGTTAAAGGGTTAAAAAATACATGTGCTAATTGTACAGTTTTGTGTGTAGTGATTATTCACAGATAATAAGTGGTTGCAAATACTGTAAAAAAAAAAAAAATATCCGATTTATTTTTTCCCAGGTTTAGGATTATTATTTTTTTTAATCGATTCTTGGCCCTAAAATGTTTATATTTATATATATATTTAAAATAAAAAAAAGGATATGAGTGTTTTCTGGTCAGGAAGCTGTCTTTATGTAAATGTCAAGTAATCTCAGAGGCTACACTGTGATTTCTTCTAAGCACGGTGGTCTGGAGAACTACTCTAAGAGCCGTATAAAAATGTTCTACATCACAGTCGTCTGGATCTGCAAAGTCAAAGCTTGCTTGTAAAGTAGCAGTGATGGCACTCGCCCAGAGGCACGGCAGAGAAAAGATGAATGAAGGTTATGAAAGACTGTAGGTAGAAATGGCAAGAAGTAGTGACAGAGAGAGAAGACGTCGAGGCCGCCCAGCTGGCGTCCACCCAACACATTTATTTTGCAGGCACACAAACCAGTCAGTGTAATGCGAGTGGGTTTTCCACAGTGGAACAACCGCTGGAGTTCAAAGCACTGACGAGTAACCACAGAGGATGATACGCTCCGGAACACTGGAGCAGAGCTGGGTTCTCTCCTTCACCCACAGTCCTTGCTGGCTTTTATTTAGAGAACACATGTGTTAGAAGTAGTATGCACCTACAGTGAAACAGCTGACCCTACTCGGTACAGACCGGTCCAGCCATGCATAAATGGCAACTATCCCCATGGGGCTTCTCGTGTACAAAAAAAAAAAACAAAACATACCTAGTTTAACCTTATCTTTTGAATATACCTTCAGGAAAAGTGACTTCCACAATGTCATGTTGATATAGCTGGAATATTCGTGACTCTCCTGGTACTGACTGCATTATTAGTGAGCATTACTGAATCTGTGTAATGTACAACACCACAATGCACACAGGCTGAATACAAACAGGGATATTTATTTTCTGTCATTTAGTCCTGTCTACATTTTTCGTCATGTTCAGCGTCTGTGACGCCAGGTAAAGTACAATAATGAGCTCTGTGATATTTAGTGGGTGGCCCTCCAGACTAAAGCGAAGTGACAGCTGCATGCTAGGTTGTAATTTGTTTCTTATAAAACCCCAGTTCTGTGTCCCAGCTCATTACATGTGAGAATGTGTCACCGACTTTATTCCAGCAGCGAGTAAACAGCAGTTTCAAGAAAAAAAAGCTAATCCTAAGGATTATATACATAGCATCTTAGCTCTGCTAAAATGTACTAGTGTTGCAGGTTTCAAAGTTTGTCAAAATAATAGAAATGCTTATTATGATGAATTCTACGAGGGCTGTGTATCTATAATTATCAACTTGATTCACCAAAACCTGGATTTTTCTATTCCTTCAATCCACTCAATTTCATTTTAAATTTACACATTTAGACACATTTGTTTAGAAATACATCAATAATCTACTATATGTTTTGAAGATATTTATATTAATCTGATACAGTTCACATACTGTAACATGTATTAGTGAAATAATGAGATTGTTAATATCATACAGTGTTACATTGATTCTCTGAAGGAGAAACTAACAAAAATGTTCAGATCATTAATATTGTAAACATTGTTCTGCTTCTCCTGGAGGAAGTTTCAGTTTGGCCACTAGGTGGCTATCCCGCTATAGTAATTCACGTTTTTCAAAAAGAAGAAGAAAGTGTGAGCAAAAAATGATGTTTTAGACCACAAATAGTTCCTCTAGGCACAAACTGTTCATAGCGGCAAATTTGGACTTAAAATAGTTTTTATTCGATCAGCAAAATTCTTTTGACCCTTTTTTACGGTGACCTCGGACAAAATGGCGACAGGGCAGGAAATGAGTGACTTCCACGTTTATGGGTTTAGAACGGCAAAGCTGACAGCTGTATTTTAATGTGTAATTGGAACGCTTTTAATTGGAATATTTTTTGAGTGTCAGTAATAATTTTATCCTTGTTTATCTTTATTATCCTGCAAGGATCAGACACGGTTGTGAGCAAAAGTAAAGGGGTGCTACATTAGAAAATAACGCAAAAGTATTGTATTTCCAGAGTATAATTCACAAGAGCAAAAAATATCTAATCAAGAAGATAAAAGCCATATATAAGTCACTCTGGAGTATAAGTCGCACTTTTAGGAGAAAAGTTTCAGAACAAATCCACCAAGCAGTGTAGCTAAATAAATAAATACTAGAATACTACTGTTTTAATCTGTATTTGAAAAATATCAAAGTTTAAGAAGGAAACAATTGTATTATCTTCTATATTTGTTTTGGACGACACTTCTTCTGTCACTGTCAGTAGCAAATACTTCGGATTCAGCGCCCTCTAGCGGTTGTTAGAGGAAAAACCAGCTTAAAGACAACCACTGGGAAAATAAGAAATATACAAATACCCTTTTAATGTCTAAAAATAAATAAATAAATAAAAAAACACCAATAAGTCGCTCCTGAGTGTTGTACCCCTGGCTAAACTATGAAAAAAACGGTGACTTATACTCGGGAAAATATAGTAATTAATTTTTCTTCACCGAAAGACACGTTGAAAATGTTTTACTTTCGCTCTGTTCTTTGTGATTTTGTGAACACAAAAATGTAAGCAACTTTAACTGGGCAGAAAAGATCTTCTGCGTCTCATCCCCGTCGTGGAAAGCTAGCGTTGGCAGGGGCGGAGCGGAGTCTTCCTGGAGGGGGCGGTTCTCAACTTGTGATGTAAGCATGTGAGGACCTGCTCCTTTTTGTGGGTATGGGAGGGGCTGCTGCTGAGAGTGCAGTTTTTTGAAGGATTACTCAGAAATGCATGAATGAATCAAAATACTGCTTTATAGTGAGGAATGAACAGTATAATACACTTAAAAGCTCAACAATGTGATGTTTTTTTGGCCCTTTTAATAGTTTCAAGTGTTTTCAAAAATGTTTTTTATCAAAATGATGGTCTTAGTGCTGGAAATTCAGTTTTCTACTGTGATAAATGTTTTCTCTTTCATCTCTTTTTTTCTTATTTGCTTTAGGTAAATGTTGAATGTACGCTGAGAAATATTTCCGTCGATTCTTCCATATCCAGACTATATTTTATCAGCGTTCATAGCTGTATTCATCAGGGTATGTTTCTTGTGTTTATGGTGATTTTATACAAGTTTGACTGACAGAAAGCCCAGAGGAATGGATTACCACATCCATGTCCAACAGGGAACTACACCATTGATGCTGAACTCTCACTTTCCTACATCGAACCAAACAAGCATTCATCGTAGCTCATGACTTTTCCTATCAAAGCTGTGACTATACTCACTTGGGAAGTGCCCATCAAGACAAATTAGGAAGTCTAAAAACAAACTTGTCTGGGAGAAAGAAGGTGGGGAATTAAGATCGACGACGTAATACCTCCAAGGCCTCAACCAGCGATGATCTGACTTAATCAAAATGGATGTCTTTCAAAGAAAAAACTAAATTGTTAGTCATTTCATCTGTAATGTTGTTACTTTCTGATGCTCACAAATCACCCAGAACTGAACAGTCTGGAGAGCTAATGAATTAATAGATCAAGTGATTGATTTGTGTGTAAATCTTCATCAAATCAATCCGCCGGTTCATACTAAGAGTTTTAAAGAGCAGACGCAGGAAAAGGCATCCACAGCAGTACACAAAGCGCTTACTGCTGTGCCGAGCTTTTCTTTTCAACCCTCCTATTTTGGCAGTCCTTGTCAAAGAAATAATCGTGCTTCAGTGGTCACCGCATCAGCCGGGCCTCAGCCAAGAGTGGCTCTGGAAAATTGCCTCAGCTCAAGAGCAGTCCGGCTCGGAACGGGAAATTTCTGGGACAAGCTCAATTTTAAAATGATTTGTGTTTCTTCGTTTTTCTGTTTTTTTTCTCAATTTTTGAAGTTATCCGAGCAGCTCCTGAAACTAGCAAAAATGACATACATGAGTTTCTACCTCAAAAACAAAATGTGAGTCTCTTTTAAAATCACGTTTCACATATTTTTGTTGTTGTTTTATTGGAGATTTAAAGACCGAGTCTGATGAAAATCGTGTTTTTAACATGTTCTTTTGGCATTGTGATAATGATGGAGGAAATATATTTAGAAAAATAAGCTTAAAACTTTGTTTCTGAGTGTTTTATTTACTTGAATCATTGTGAACTAGGAGCAGATACAAAAAAAAGTTTGAAAAAGACCTAATTGGTGACAGAGAATTCAAAGGGCGAGCCACAAGCTCTCTACTCCACAATGGGGAGGGGAAAGGGGGCGGGGTTGCTCCAGTGTTCCCACCCACAACTCAGACCTACTTCCACGTTCGGTACAAGCCCCTCAGTCATGGATCGTTGTCTACATGGAAATAGCGTAGTATTTGGAGTTTACAGGATATCTTTTAAAACTGCCAAGAGTCGCTACAAATAATGTCAGGTGTATCATTTGTCTTTCTTGCAAAACACTTCAAAATAAATTGCAAAAAGGATTTAACTTGTATGTGTCGTCCGACGTAGCGAACTTCAAAGGTAACTTGCTTATGTTATTCGTATGTTTTGACGAGCGACCAGCTCAAAAACTGATGGAAATTCATGTTGCGAAACATAATACGCGGAAGTACGCATTTTAAGAGGCTAAATGTTGTTACTGGTCGCACGTTTTTAATGTTGAAGTCCCGTTAGCTGTCACACAGCTAGCATGCGGAGTGCAGTGAGCTGCAGATACAGCCACGATCGGGGACCATTTGGTGGTTTAACCCAAACCATAACTGCTGTAATCCTAAGTTTAACCTTTTCTCTGGGTCCATGTGGAACAAGTAAAAAAACAGGCACTGGCTGAGCGTATTTGGAAAATTACGTGTTGTCACTTTTCTTTAATGCTAACTAGCATGAAAGACACGTCTAGTCATCGCTTTCTTTATCTTTATGACCTGCTAGTTGTGTTTCAGTGACTCCACTGTAGATTGTTTCTACATTTTTATCAATGTAATTTTCAGTGTCTAGTAGAAACAATCTGACAATCGATGTGACTGCTTATGCTGCGTTCACAAAGAATGCAATTCCACGACAAATCCCCGTGGCCCGCCTATCTTTGGCCACGCTGCCAATTTGCTACTCACCGTCTGCCAGAGCTTGATGCCGCAGCAGCTAATGTTTTTAGCATTATCGCTACATGTACAAGTGTCTGTGGATATCTCACTTATCTCATGTGGGCATCCCTTAGGTTTCTACTTTCTCCTGACTCTGGTTTTTTTTTAGAGTTTTTCCTTACCGGGAGGGAGGTTCTAAGGGCAGGGATAACCAGTTTTATTTAGTCTGTTTAGCTATTTTTCATATTTTATGACTAATTTTCTGCATCTGTAAAATTACCAGCATGAAGCCTAATGAGGCAATTTTTTTTTTGATATTGGGCTATATAAATAAAATTGAACAGAATGTATGGAAGACACGGATGATGCTAAGAAATTCAGTTTGCTTGGTTATTTAACAGATATCTAACTTTGTTGAAAATTGCAATATTTTTACTTTAAAGCTACTGTCAAATGTTTTTTTTTTTTCGTGTAATTTTTAACAATAAAACCTAGTGTTTACTTCCTTAAACATGTTCTGTTTCTTTATCTTTTTTTTCTGAAAAGGTGAAAAATGTTTCGCAACAAATATGACAGAAACAGTTGTTGCATCAATTCCCTGGTACGAGTCCACTGTGCCTGCATGGTAATGGAGATGTGGAGCAGCATCCTTTTGTCGATTCACGGAGAAGTGGAATGTTTTGTCCAAGAGCCCCCTGACATCACGGTAGAAGGCCTCACCTCTTAACACCAGCACTCGTGTCGGTTTGTCTGGTTGCCTTCTACTAATGGACGCTGCAGTGTCATGCCTCTGTGAGGAACTGGCCTTCAGTTACTTCTGAGTGCAGCTTTGTTGTAAAAAGCACCACTTAAGTAATTGGTTCCACAGCTGTATGGATATCCTCGGAGCCACTGAAGGTGATCCGTAAATGTTCCTGGCGCTGTTACGCTGAAAGTGTTTATCAACAGCTTGGTCATTCCCACAAGTGATGAATGGAGACGTGTTGGAGATGGATGCCCCCCCTGCTACACCAGCAGCTGACGTACAGTATGATGCAGAGCGCCCGCTGATTTATGCCGCCTCTTCTCGCCCGTATGGGTGGCGTAACTCACTCCTCAGCGTCCAGGGCGGAGACCATTTCATCAAGGAGTGGGCAGCAGGAGCTGGAGTGGGGGTCGGGACTGGACTAGCAGTCCCTGCCCCCCTCCTCTTATACTGTAATCAAGTCAGGCAAAAATGGGTTTGCTCGCTCTTCTGTTTTGTGTCGATAAACTCAAAGAGGCAAAGCAATCAATAGCAAAGAGGACACTCAAAGTATGTTTAAATCAAAGGCTAATCAGCTAATTAGCTCAGTTTAAAGTGTTTTTTTTTCTAAAGACCAGCAAATGAAGTTATGAAACGGAAAATCTTTTTTTCTTGTTTCATAGTAGGAGATTCTTTTGAAAAAATATTGATAGCCACAAACATTTTCACCATTTGAGGGCTTCTGTATGGAGTTACATTCCTTTAAAACCCAATCAAGGCCATGCATGTTAATAGGTTTTTTATTTAAAAACGAAAAATGTGCATCTATTAAAAAAAAAAAAATGTGTGGTATAATAAAAATATGTAAAAAATATTTTTTTTACACTTTTAAAAGTGTTTTCTGTATGCAAGAACATATTTGGGGCCTTTAAGACACATATACTTGTATAAAAAATGCAACAAACTTAGATACAATTGAAATCCAATTTCAACTATGTCAGGGTGTCAAACTCAATCGCACAAGGGGGCAAAATCCAAAACACATCTTAAGATGTGGGCCGGACAGGATAAACATTTATTGAACACTCTAAAACGAATTTATTAAAACCGTAACTTTTTAACATAATTATGAACTAGATATATAACATTACCTGTGATAATGCTAGTGTAAATGCTGTAAGCTGAATTTGGCTGCTGAAGATGCTGAAATTGATAGCTGAAAATGCTGAAGCTGATAGATAAAAGCGCTGAAGTTTATAGCCAGCTAAAATATTAGCTAAACTCCAAAACAGGCTAAAAAAAATCCTAAATTAGCCGAAATAGCTAGCACATACGAGAAATATTAGCTAAACTCCACAACAGCCTAAAAAATGTTTAGTAAATGCCAAATTAGTTCAAAAAACTGTCAGACCGCAAATTTTTAAAACCTTAAAACTTTTCAACATCATTTTGAATAATAAAAAGGCCGGAATAAATCTACTTAAACCTTGAATAACTTTCAATATTTTACTCCCCATAAAAGTACATTTTATCAAAATTATACAAGTAAAAAAAAAAAACGCAAGATAACATCGGACCATTATTAAGAATAAAATATAATAATCTGGAGGGCCGGATAGAATTACCCAGAGGATTGACTTTGACACATGTGATAAACCGAGAATTGCTCATTTTCCATCATGGCGCTCTCTGGCTTATTCTAATCGACACACCTGATCCAGGTAATCAGCTGTGAGTTGTGCAAAGATGTCTGGAAAATATCTGGACACTTTTGAGACATGGAGTTTCCCATCCAAATAATAAACTGTACTGTACATCAGTGTAGTAACATGAACCAAGAGTTCTGGAAAACATGAGGGAGTGACCGAGGAGAAACGTTCCAACTTGTATTTCTAGCCGTTCTATTTAAAGAGCCAGATCTTCTCTGGGTGTGCCTTTTTTGTTTTTCTGTTTTATCCCAACGTTTGAGATGAGACGGTAGAAAATCTCCATTTCAATAGAGTTAGTTTGACACAGGGGTCCCCAAACTATGTTTAATACTGCTGTAGTTTGTTGTGACCGTTTTGTTGATGTTTTGGTTCCATCAGCTGGGTTAAAAACTATAAATGTATCTTCAGTCTGTATCTATAAAGTGTAATTTTTTCTTAATTCAAACTTTCCTGACTGATTGGATGTAAATAGTGATGAAAAATTCAAGCAGTTATTTTATACCCCAGAGCAAATGTTGACTTTTATTTATTTTTTTCGATCAACTTCCTTCATTTGGAAACAACAGTAGTTTCAATGTTAAATCAGTGGTACAGACGTGAATTGAGGAGTGACCGGCGTGGTGCGGCGGTCTGGCAACAGCTCAATTTGAGCAGCGATTGGCGAATTCACCGAACGGCCAAAGAGGGGCGGGCCACAAAAATGTATCACACAAATCCCGTTTGGTGTGAATGCACCTTTAGACGATGTGTAAAATTAGTCATTGTGAGAAAACACACCATTTCTTAATAGAAATAGATTGGAAAATGTTGACATTGATATGAATAACAAAGTGCCGTGTCCAACATTAGCCTGGAGGATTCATATTTTCCAGTTTGGTTGAAAATTATAACTAAAAGGATGTTTTATTTGTTTTTCCAGGGGAAAAAAACACTTATATTATTGATTTTTTGCTGATTGCTTTCAAAAAACGGCGTTAACATTAATCTGATGAGCTGAAGAGTCTAATTTGGTTTAATTTTTATTTTTTATTTCATATAATATTTGCATAAAAAATGTATAATAATTGTTGAATTATTACTCATCATGTTGCATACATGTCAATGAAATCAGTCAAATTTGTTTCTCCTAGTTGCAAAAATACAAGTTCACTCATTACCCACGATGCCGTGCTTTTATGCAACTGCTGGAGTGGAAATGTCAGCTTTGAAAGAAACAAATTCTAATGCAGGATGCAATGTTGTGAAAATGATTTCCAAACGTGATGGATCTGTTTATCCCGGTCTGGAGCGCGCAACAATTTCCCATCTTTCCCAAAGTCATTCAACTCGAAGTGGCAGCCATTAGTCTTTTCCTATTCCTCCAAATTACACCATCATGTGCACTTGGACTAATCAGTCATTTTGCTCCTCTTTCACTTGATTAGCTCGTTTATTTATTTTGTTTTGGGATTTTTCTTTGCTTGATCAGTTTTGACAAATGAATATAAAGTAAGCTCAGATTTCTTGATCGTTTCCGGTGTGCGCCTCACCTTTAATGGAAGCACTGATAGCAGATCTTTAAACTCGGTTATCCTCATGGGCCGCGTGCAAAGTTCATAAATAAGCTGAGACAGGAAACGTATTTATTTTTTTGATGATTGATCCCCTTTTTTAGGATTAGATTTCTTTTTTTTTTGGTTTTTAATGTTTCGGTTGGGTAAGTCGTGGTTTGTGTGCAGGTTGTGTAGTTTCTAGTTCCTGTTTTCCTCATGTTCAAATCAGGTCTTACTTTTTGATGATTGTGTGAATGTTAGTAACCATTTACTCTACAGTGATTCTCCTGCTCCTTAACGTACATTTTCGTTACGTAAAAAAACTCAATCACACTTTCAGTGATTTCAGTAATCTTAGTATCAGAATGTTTTTGATATCTACTGAGGTTTTTATTGGCTAATTTAGAGTTTGGCTTTTATTTTAGCAACAAGCTAACGTTTTTAACTAATTAAGTTTACTGAGGAATTTTAGGCTATTTTGGAGTTTAGCTAATATGAGCAACAAGCTAGCTTTTTTGGAATCTGCTGAGGTTTTTTGGGGCTAATTTGGAGTTTAGCTCATACTTAAGCAACACAATAAATATTTTTGCAAAATTAGCATATATTAGGGATTTTTCAGGAATTTGGGTCAACTTCAGAGTTTTTTTATAAGTCTTTAATGAAATGTCCAGTCTTTTAGCAGATTTAACATTTTGCAAATAGCTTTTGCATTTTCAGCGAATCCCTTCAGTAATTAAAGTAAATTTTGTCACCATTTTCAGCAAAAAGCTTCAGCATCTTTAGCGACTACTTTAAGCAAAAGCATTCACACTATCATTATCACAGGTAATGCAACTTCTCTAGTTACATTTTCCTTTTTGCTGTTCTATTTATGAATTTAGTTTTCAGCTTAGACTCTTCTAGATCCTCTTTGGTTGAATATGTTTTCATTGGTTGAATTTTTATTTTCTCATGTAAGTCAAGCTATTTATAGTTTATTTAACCCTTTGGATTACCGTAACTCTTCAACCGTTTTACACAAGTAATGTAATTCTAGCAGATTTTGCATATTTCATATTGGCAGCTTTATGCTAATGTGCAATACCTTACAGTGGTATAGCGCTTACATAATCAAAGTAATTCAGCTGATTCTGCTAAGAAAAGCAGTTTAGTGCTGTTATGCATCATTTTACTTACCTTGGTAATGTGTTGCATATCTTTGTACTTAAAAGTTGATCTGAAAAGCCATTTTTCTCCACGTCAAAAACAGCTGATTGTCATTGATTGGAGATTTACAGTATTTTAAGAGCATGTGTTATTTAGGTGTCACTGGCAACACGTTAATACGTTACTAAATTAAGCTTGTGTTTACAAGTCTATCTCCTGGATTTTGGTCCTCTAAAACCCATTTTCTGTCAATGTCCAGAACAAATGCACCATAACTGGACCAATACAGTTATCTCAACACTACAAATGTTCCACATAGTTTAAGTTAATAGAATTTTCCTGATCAGTATCAATAAAGTAGTTACAACATTCATTGTACTAATATAAAGTCTGCCAATGTCAAAATGTCTGGTTTTAGTTCACTGTGTTTTACTTTATTTGTTCTGTAGTGAGAACAGTCAGTCCACCCTGTTAGAAATGTGTGTTAATGGGTTAAAATGAGGAAGAAATTGCAGTAAATAAGAACTAACATACATTATTGTCCCACTTGTGTGAGGTTTGCTCCCAGAGACATGTTTACCAGAGATAAAAATATGTGTTGTGTGTGTGAAACAATTCTTCATTTGCCGTTTATCGGAACAGCACATTTCATTTCTCCTTTTAGGGGAACACTCAGCGACTTATAGCTTTTGAACTCCAGTTTGTTTGACAAGTTCTGTTTGCTGCCCAGGAAGCATTGAGCATACTGGGATGTGACCTCTTCCTGCCACCATCGGCTATACTTCTGTAATCCCTCTGATAAGAGTTAAAAAACAGGAAAACAACATGAATGCAGCAAAAGGAGAACAAAGAAACACAGAAATGTTTTTACCATTGACCGTATATGGGAACTGGACGTCACCCATAGGAAATGACTTTCCTAAAATCAGTTCAGTCGGCACTTATTTGGAATTTGTGATTGCAACTATGATTGGTCCAAGTCGGTATGAGTCATCGTTTCTATGGCAACAAATCTCACCAATCAGGAGTGAACATGTGAGAAGACCACACCCCTTCCACTGAAAGCGAGTGTGAGAGAAACTGTCAAACATTTCAAGTGTCCAACGCAAGCACCTGCTTTTATTGAGGCTTCTGATTGGTCCACTTTATACCTTGAATAACTATTATATATAGGATCAATTGTGCCAAAATGTGAAAAACCTTTTTTAAATTAAGAGATGATTGCTGCATAAAGCTTTATATACCGGTATATATTTAAAAAAAACATGCCAGTTAATGTGTATGCTGTTTATTTATTTTTTTGCTGCTGTTCCGCATATGTAAACAAATACTACAGGAAAATACACAATTAAAATAAATAAATATATTAAGGAAATTAAGGAAATTCCATAAAAAAATTAAAATGTGAGTTTCGAGCTTTTGTGCTCAAAACTCTGGTGTTCACGCATAGCTCCGTTGGTTACATACAAATCTCGCATTGAACGTTAAACCAAGTTGAACTTTGACCAATCATTAATTAATTAAAAACTGCGGTTTGTGTCCAGACGGATCCTATGACACCAAGTCTATCATAAATCGGAATAGCGCTGTGGAAGAAAAAGCAAGATTCATGAGATTTCCACCAAGCCTCTTCTAATTGTAGGTGGTGGACGTGCTAGTAAACAGTGGAAAAGGAAAAGAAGCCCCTCCCTATTTGTCCAGTGTGAACACTATATGGTAAATCCACTGTTTATCGTGTTTGTTGGCCGCGTAGCACATGCCTGATCTGTCCATAACTTATAGGATTTGAACTCTTGGAACACAAGGTGGGAGGGGTCACTCAGTCCAGCTGTTGTATACAGTCAATGAGTTTCACACAACTTTTAATATTATAATTTAATAATTTCGTGTTTTTAGCAACCTCATTGCACATATTCTGTTATATTTTCAGCATTGGCATAGGGAAGGAGTCTGGGGATTCATGGCACTGCAGAGTATAGGTGAGAGTGTTACTGACCCATACACAAACATTCAATTGGAATCAATAAGCTGAGTGGGCAGGGCCGACTTGAGTCGCTCGCCATAAATCTCAGGCCCGTCATCTCCCTCATTAAATTATAAAGGCTCCATGAGCCGTGAAGCTCTAATGGCATGGCATCACATCGGTTGCTAAAAATAGAGAGGTCTAAACAAAAGACTTCTTTCCCCTTTTTTTTCTTCCCCCCATCCACATTGTTACTCAAAAATCCTTTTAACTACCCGCTTCTTTCGCTCCCCGAGGTTCAGACATCAAAGCGTGCTGGTGTGCGTTTGCGAGGGTGTCATCCGTGCATGGGCAAAACACTAACACATCTCTGTGATGTCATGATGAGAGGGGCACAGCTGTTCTGGAGGGTGGGAGCGCTCCATCTCTGCCACGAGGTCTGAGGTGCAGCGTGTTGCTGCAATTTAAATTGCAGATCCACTTAAAGAGTACACAAGTCGGGAGCGCTCCCAGCTAAAATGCAAGCCATGTCGAGCCAGGAAGACTTTGAAAGAATCATGCACCCTGCACTTAGGAGGATTACATTTTCATGCCCCAAAGAAGAGGAACACATCATCACCGCATCTAGAAGAACGGTTCTACTTTTTCCTGAACAAAATCAGGTGATGACTCTCAAAAGCTGCCGTAGATTTCTGTGTTTTCAGCGATGTAAAGCTAATCAGGGAGAAAGAGCAGTTTCCACACAAGTGACTTTTCAAGGCCCCTGTGGTATAAATATCAGCCATCTGCGAGGCCATCTGCATTGGGGTGCTACATCATGCACCAAGGCCAAGCCACCACACACAGACAGGTTGCCTCCGATGGCACTGTTCATGCAGCACGCCAGAGAAGTCACCGATCATGCTTTCACTACTACCAGCCGTGCTTTTGCCTCCAGGCCTCTTGTACGGCTGTCGTGTACTTATGCATAAGTGAAGCCATTTTTTAAAAGTATCATAACCTCAGTGCTGTTTAATGCAACATTCTCTAACCTGTCCTCCGATTCCTGGAAATGGAAGTGCTGTTATTTTTTTTAGACATGAAATCTGCATTTGATATTGTAAACCATGATATTTTGATTGTCTTCATCATGACTATGTTTTAGCTAGATCACTTCTAAGTTGATTTGTTTCCTATTTCAGTGTTAGATCATATAAGTTTGTGTTGACTCTTTATTTTCAGAAGTAAATATCATGTCTAATGGTGTTCCCCAAGGTTCTGTTCTGGGACCCGTTCTATTTATTCTTTATTTGATCCCCTTTGGATACTCATCAGCAAATTCCCAACATTTCTTACCATTTATATGCTGATGACATTCAGCTTTACTGTTCCTTTAATAAAATAATTACAAAAATCTCTTATCTAGACTTTTTGGCCGGCCTCAAAGTGTGGTTACATGACAACCTTTTGAGCCCTAATAAGAAAGATGCTTTTAGGAACTGGTGGAGGAAGGACCCAAACACCTGAGACCAGGTTTGATGACAGGAACAAAAAAAAATTCAATAAATCAACCAAAACATGACAAAAACTCATGGAGAAACAAAAATGGTAACAGAACAGATGACCTGACACCGATGAACTGAAAACCAGAGGTACAAATACTGACTATGATTAACTAAATGAAGACAGCTGTGGATGATTTAACCTGGAACTGGTGTGGCTGACAGAGAAACTCAGAGCATCACCAAAAAACACTCCAAACAAAGCCACAGAATCCTTACAGTACCCCTCCCCTAAGGGGCAGATCCCAGATGCCCTAAAACTAGGAGGAGGGGGCATGGCACAACCAAACAAGTCCAGAAACAGTTATGGTTCCTGCAGCCAGACAGATGTGAGGGCATCAGAACCCCTCCCTAGGAACAGGCATGAAGAGGAGTGGTCCCTGCGACCCTCCACAGGGACAGGAAACATGCGTGCATCGATTACATTCGCAAATATAGACCACAATGCATTGCGGTCAAATAATTTCAAACAAAAAAACATGTTTAAATGTATTTTTTTAAGAAACCGTCCACATTTTCACCATCAGAACACAAAAGAGTCATGAATAAACGTCGTCAAATGTTCGTTTTGATTTGATTTCGACTTCCTGAAACTCAAAGAAAAGTAGTGAGCATGGTGTCCGAATTGCCTTTAAAATCCATGGAACTATTTAGTCCCGCTCTACATAGTTTTTTAGTAGTTAGGCGTTTGGGAGGGATGTCGGACACAACCCAAGTCTCTAGACTCTCATTCAAAGCTCCAAGTAAAAAACTGTTTTTATCGCCTGAGGAACGTGGCTAAACTGAAGACAACTTTATCGCATTCTGACCTCAAGCTGATTATCCATGCTTTATCTTTTCTCGTTTAGACTACTGTAATTCTCTTTTAACCTGTTTTAACAAAAAGTTTTTTAAACGTCTCCAATTTGTCCAAAACTCTGCAGCACTGCTTTAACTGGAACCAATAAGCACACTCATCTCACCCCTCTGCTTTTATTGCCGCACTGACATCCTGTTTAATTCAGAATTTATTTTCATTTGAGATTTTAGAACCTTGCACGGACTCCCTACACTCCTGCCCCTTTCTTGAAGTCCACTGATAAGAATCTTTAATGTGTTTCGAAT
>NC_050524.1:28458257-28459845 GCF_002922805.2 Oryzias melastigma | reverse complement strand
AAAAAAAAAAAAAAAAAAAAAGGTACTGGTTACTAAATAATTTCCCTTCTGAGTCGTGTTTTTTAAACTACAAATATTTGCTCTCTTCACAAAACAAGTATGTAGGAGAAAAGACACTCCAGGGTAAGGAGATTTAAACAAACTGACATTTCTACAACATAATTCTCCTTCAAGTTTTCAACATGTCCATTCATTATATCACCAAAACATATTCATCCTGACTCTTCACTCGTCTATGTACCATCTCCTCCATAAAAAGACCCCACTTCTTCTGATATATTTTAATGTTATTGTTCATTTTGAATATAAATTGCTCAAAATTAGCTTTTTTTTTCATTTATCCCCAAAACTCATTTTAAAACTAGGGGAGATCTCGACTTTCAAGCTGTTGCTCCCCGATTTTGGAATGACCTCCCTCTGTCTCTGCATCAAATCAAGTGTTTTACGTCAAGTTAAGACATTTTTATTTAGAAAAGCTTTTGTGCTGACTTTTGTTTTACTTGTATGTCTGAGTGTGTTTTATTGGTTTTACCTGCTTTAGGCACCAGGTTCTATTTTGTGTTGTTCCTCTGATTGTATCATTGTGAGTCATTCTCTGAGAAAAGTGATATATAAATAATGATGCACTTACTTACTAAAGAAAAAGAATATTTTTTGGTCCTAAATGAGTATTTTTTTTTTTATATTTAACATTTTATATATTCCTAAGCAAAGAAAAAAATATCCTGTTCAGAGCAGATCCCTCTGCTGAAGACTGCACAGGCTTTTCTTTACTTCCCTTCCACTGTGTTGCAGCTCACTTCCGAGAATACCAACCTCTGTGGAGATGAGTTCCAATGAGACTCTGACCTTTTATGTTTCACTGAAAACACAAAGACATTCAGAGGCAGCAAAAAAAAAAACAAAAAAAAAACTGGTGAACATTCAAGCACAACTAAGGTTATCACTTGGTGGAAAATGATCAGTCTCCTCCAACTTCTAAAATTATTTGTTAGATTCTCCATCTGCTATTTGTCTTCCTTCTAAAACACAGAGAAAATAGGGTGTGTGGTTATGTACTTGTGCATGTGAGACATTGTTTCGAGCTATCTAGTTATTGGAACGGAAAGGAAGGCTGGTGCTGAAGAGCAGGGCACTCCAGGGGAAAGAGGGAGCGGGAGCAGAGTGGCCACAGGCAAACCAAAATCCTTTTGTTATTTCTGATGACTGCTGAGACACAGAGGAGAGGCGGATTAATTTGTTCCGGGGTCTCAGAGCACATGGCTGCACTCCTCCTTCTGCTGTTAGCTTACCTAGCTCGGGCCATCCTGCACTTGGAAAATATCTCACCCAAAGTCACTGCAGGGGCTACGTTTGATGTGGCAGCTCCAAAAATAGAGAAGCAGGTGGACGAGGAAGACAAGAAAAGGAAGGTAAACAAAGAGGAACGTGCATTCTGGTTCAAAAAAGACGCTAAAATGGCTTAGACTCACAGAAGTTTAACTCATAACAGTTTTAAAGATACTGAAAGTGTATACTTGAGTATAGCAAGTGTACTATAGACCAGTGGTCCCCCCACCACCATGTCCACGGGTCACTTGGTACCGGC